>NC_091329.1:795350-805350 GCF_038502225.1 Cherax quadricarinatus
GGTGGGTTGTGTAGTGGTGATTGTTATGGTGGGGCCTTGTAAGTGGGTTGCGTAGTGGTGAGTGTTGTGGTGGGGCCTTGTAAGTGGGTTGTGTAGTGGTGAGTGTTGTGGTGAGGCGTTGTAGGTGGGTTGTGTAGTGGTGAGTGTTGTGCTGGGCCCTTGTAGGTGAGTTGTGTAGTGGTGAGTGTAGTGGGGGGGCCTTGTAGGTGGGTTCTGTGGCGGTGAGTGTTTTGGTGGGGCTTTGTAGGTGTGCTGTGCGGTGGTGAGTGTAGTGATGGAGCCTTGTAGGTGGGTTGTGTAGTGGTGAGTGTTGTGGTGAAGCCTTGTAGGTGGGTTGTGTGGTGGTGAGTGTAGTGGTGGGGCCTTGTAGGTGGGTTGTGTGCTGAGGCCTTGTAGGTGGGTTGTGTGGTGGTGAGTGTAGTGGTGGAGCCTTGTAGGTGTGTTGTGTGGTGGTGAGTGTAGTGGTGGAGCCTTGTAGGTGGGTTGTGTGGTGGTGAGTGTAGAGGTGGAGCCTTGTAAGTGGGTTGTGTGGTGGTGAGTGTAGAGGTGGGGGCCTTGTAGGTGGGTTGTGTGGTGGTGAGTGTAGTGGTGGGGCCTTGTAGGTGTGTTGTGTGGTGGTGAGTGTAGTGGTGGAGCCTTGTAGGTGGGTTGTGTAGTGGTGAGTGCAGTGGTGGGGCCTTGTAGGTGGGTTGTGTAGTGGTGAGTGTAGTGGTGGGGCCTTGTAGGTGGGTTGTGTGCTGGGGCCTTGTAGATGGGTTGTGTGGTGGTGAGTGTAGTAGTGGGGCCTTGTAGGTGTGTTTTGTGGTGGTGAGTGTAGTGGTGGGGCCTTGTAGGTGTGTTGTGCGGTGGTGAGTGTAGTGATGGAGCCTTGTAGGTGGGTTGTGTAGTGGTGAGTGTTGTGGTGAGGCCTTGTAGGTGGGTTGTGTGCTGGGGCCTTGTAGGTGGATTGTGTGGTGGTGAGTGTAGTGGTGGAGCCTTGTAGGTGGGTTGTGTGGTGGTGAGTGTAGTGGTGGAGCCTTTTAGGTGGGTTGTGTGGTGGTGAGTGTAGTGGTGGAGCCTTGTAGGTGGGTTGTGTGGTGGTGAGTGTAGTGGTGGGGCCTTGTAGGTGTGTTGTGTGGTGGTGAGTGTAGTGGTGGAGCCTTGTAGGTGGGCTGTGTAGTGGTGAGTGCATTAGTGGAGCCTTGTAGGTGTGTTGTGTGGTGGTGAGTGTAGTGGTGGAGCCTTGTAGGTGGGTTGTGTGGTGGTGAGTGTAGTGGTGGGGCCTTGTAGGTGGGTTGTGTGGTGGTGAGTGTAGTGGTGGGGCCTTGTAGGTGGGTTGTGTGGTGGTGAGTGTAGTGGTGGGACCTTGTAGGTGTGTTGTGTGGTGGTGAGTGTAGTGGTGGAGTTTTGTAAGTGGGTTGTGTGGTGATGAGTGTAGTAGTGGGGCTTGTAGGTGTGTTGTGTGGTGGTGAGTGTAGTGGTGGGGCCTTGTAGGTGAGTTGTGTGGTGGTGAGTGTAGTGGTGGGCCTTGTAGGTGTGTTGTGTGGTGATGAGTGTAGTGGTTGGGCCTTGTAGGTGAGTTGTGTGGTGGTGAGTGCAGTGGTGGAGCCTTGTAGGTGGGTTGTGTGGTGGTGATTGTAGTGGTGGGGCCTTGTAGGTGTGTTGTGTGGTGGTGAGTGTAGTGGTGGGGCCTTGTAGGTGTGTTGTGTGGTGGTGAGTGTAGTGGTGGAGCCTTGTAGGTGGGCTGTGTAGTGGTGAGTGCATTAGTGGAGCCTTGTAGGTGTGTTGTGTGGTGGGTAGTGTAGTGGTGGAGCCTTGTAGGTGGGTTGTGTGGTGGTGAGTGTAGTGGTGGGGCCTTGTAGGTGGGTTGTGGTGGTGAGTGTAGTGGTGGGGCCTTGTAGGTGGGTTGTGTGGTGGTGAGTGTAGTGGTGGGACCTTGTAGGTGTGTTGTGTGGTGGTGAGTGTAGTGGTGGAGCCTTGTAGGTGGGTTGTGTGGTGGTGAGTGTAGTAGTGGGGCCTTGTAGGTGTGTTGTGTGGTGGTGAGTGTAGTGGTGGGGCCTTGTAGGTGTGTTGTGTGGTGGTGAGTGTAGTGGTGGGCCTTGTAGGTGTGTTGTGTGGTGGTGAGTGTAGTGGTGGGGCCTTGTAGGTGAGTTGTGTGGTGGTGAGTGTAGTTGTGGAGCCTTGTAGGTGGGTTGTGTGGTGGTGAGTGTAGTGGTGGGGCCTTGTAGGTGTGTTGTGTGGTGGTGAGTGTAGTGGTGGAGCCTTGTAGGTGTGTTGTGTGGTGGTGAGTGTAGTGGTGGAGCCTTGTAGCTGGGTTGTGTGGTAGTGAGTTTAGTGGTGGGGCCTTGTAGGTGTGTTGTGTGGTGGTGAGTGTAGTGGTGGAGCCTTGTAGGTGTGTTGTGTGTTGGTGAGTGTAGTGGTGGGCCTTGTAGGTGTGTTGTGTGGTGGTGAGTGTAGTGGTGGAGCCTTGTAGGTGGGTTGTGTGGTGGTGAGTGTAGTGGTGGGCCTCGTAGGTGTGTTGTGTGGTGGTGAGTGTAGTGGTGGGGCCTTGTAGGTGGGTTGTGTGGTGGTGAGTGTAGTGGTGGGGCCTTGTAGGTGTGTTGTGTGGTGGTGAGTGTAGTGGTGGGGCCTTGTAGGTGGGTTGTGTGGTGGTGAGTGTAGTGGGGGAGCCTTGTAGGTGTGTTGTGTGGTGGTGAGTGTAGTGGTGGAACCTTGTAGGTGTGTTGTGTGGTGGTGAGTGTAGTGTTGGGCCTTGTAGGTGTGTTGTGTGGTGGTGAGTGTAGTGTTGGAGCCTTGTAGGTGGGTTGTGTGGTGGTGAGTGTAGTGGTGGGCCTTGTAGGTGTGTTGTGTGGTGGTGAGTGTAGTAGTGGGGCCTTGTAGGTGTATTGTGTGGTGGTGAGTGTAGTGGTGGAGCCTTGTAGGTGGGTTGTGTGGTGGTGAGTGTAGTGTTGGGGCCTTGTAGGTGGGTTGTGCAGTGGTGAGTGTAGTGGTGGGGCCTTGTAGGTGGGTTGTGTGGTGGTGGTGAGTGTAGTTGTGGAGCCTTGTAGGTGTGTTGTGTGGTGGTGAGTGTAGTAGTGGGGCCTTGTAGGTGTATTGTATGGTGGTGAGTGTAGTGGTGGAGCCTTGTAGGTGGGTTGTGTGGTGGTGAGTGTAGTGGTGGAGCCTTGTAGGTGGGTTGTGTGGTGGTGAGTGTAGTGTTGGGGCCTTGTAGGTGGGTTGTGCAGTGGTGAGTGTAGTGGTGGGGCCTTGTAGGTGGGTTGTGTGGTGGTGAGTGGAGAGTGGGTGTGGGTGGGGGATTTGTAGCTCTTGGTCCGGTCTTTAAACTATCGACCAAGTGATATGAAATTGCCCTCGAATCAATTCTTTTAACGTTTGTATGGAGTCAGCTTCCACTGTGTCACTGTTCACCCCACCACCATACTCCCCCACCCCCCTCGCCTCCCCTCACCACTTTCATGTTGATCATGTATCTGAACAATGGGTTCAAGTTGGACAAATTAAGGTTCAGGAAGGATATAGGAAAGCACTGGCTTAGCAATAGAGTTGTGACTGAGTGGAACAATTGGCCGAGTACCGTCACTGAAACCAGAACTTTGGTTAGCATTAAAAATAGGTTGGACAGGTTTACGAGTGGGTGTGAGTTAGAGCCACCTAAGATCGGCCAGCAGGCCTGCTGCAGTGCTTCTCCTTCCTTGTGTTGTTATATCCCTGTTACTCACAAATGTATGTAATTTTTATCCGTGCCCTCTTTTTCTGATATATATAAAAAAAATTGTCTACAGTACTATTTCTATTGCCACTGAGCATTTTGTATGTCGCGATCATATCTCCTCTTGTTCTTCGTGCTGCCAGTGACCTAAGCTTCACAAATAACACTCGGATGTAGACGATTGGTTCAGAGAACCGACAAGTTGATAAATCAGACACATATACAATACTTGGGTATCTTTACTGAGGATACCCAAGTGTTACATGTGTGTAATTTATCAACACTCGGATGATCTGAAGGCTCAGGGGCGTTCAGATTGTATATTTTATATTTTGAGTATTAAGACACAAATGCAAGAGTTGTGTATATTTATGGTTGAACCGTTTCGCCTTCACAGTAGGCTTGAGTCAGACAGGGTCAGCAGGCGTAGCAGCGAAATACTGACGATACACAGCAGGTTTCTTCAGTATTTGATTGAAGAAGCCTACTACGTGGGCGAAACGTTTCAACAATAAAGATACCCAACTGTTTCACACGTCTTATCAACTCGTAGACATTTCATACAGTTTTCAACATCATTTATATATATAATAATTACGACATAAAGAATGACACAGTGAGCTCAGCCTACTACGGTGCTCTTCGCACCTACTCCAAGGTTGAGGGACTGATTACCTCATCTTCTGTACATAGTTCTGTCTTCAAGTTATGTCCTGGAATTTGCGTTGATAAAGCCACTGGATGGCGAAACGTCTACAATAAAGATACCCAGATGTTGCACATGTGTCTTAATTTCATCTTGTCGGTATTGTATACCATTCTTGTACTGATGAAATTAAGACACATGTGCAACATCTGGATATCTTTATTGTAGACGTTTCGCCATCCAGTGGCTTTATCAATGCAAAATTCTAGGACATAACTTGAAGACAGTAGGACTATATACGGAATATGAGGTAATCAGGTCCTCAACCTTGAATGAACATTAGGTGCGAACAGTAGGTGCGAAGAGCACCGTAGTCGTGGAGATTCTGAAGCAGAAGCAAGGCGCCTGACGCTTATATAGTAACGTCAGGTGTAGCAGACGAGGGCATAGTCACTGGTAGGCGGGATTCCCCAGTGGAAGTAGGTCCTTCCCAAAGAGATGGATTAGTTGTAGTAGTAGTTGTCGTAGTCGTGAAGGTTATGTACATGTCCTCAGAATCAAGATTCCAATGATGTTGCAGTGTCTGACAAGTTGTGCAAGTTGCACATTGAAGAATTGAGACACTTGTACTAATACGCTGCTGATGCAGGTCACTTTATGTGTGTTCGTGGGAACACTTCTGGGGCTAAGAGTATTCTTAATATTTTTCCTTGAGGTATTTCTCAAATCTTTTTCCCCCTCTACAAACTGTACCCTGAATACGTTCTCTTGCCTCATTCATTCAGCTTCGTAACTGCTTTCGCTAAGGTAAAATTCAATTAAGTATTCTGCCCTTCCCTATGTCTGCTAAAGTCTTCTTGTAGTGGAACTTAGACACATTTGCTACATCTGGGTATCTTTAATGTAGACGTATCGCCATCCAGTGGCTTTATCAATACAAATTCTAGGACATAATTTGAAGACAGTAGAACTATATACAAAAAATGAGGTAATGAGTCTCTCAGCCTGGAGTCGACGTGTTCAGTCTATCAGTCTTTAACTTATCGACTCTAGGCTGAGGGACTGGTTACCTCAAACTCCTTATTTTCCACCTTTCTCTGCAGTTGACTGAAGAAGCCACTGGTTGGCGAAACGTTTCCAGAATAAAAATACCCAAACGTTGCATAATTGTCTCATAAATAATAATGATAATAATAACAATAATAATAATAATAATAATAATAATAATAATAATAATAATAATAATAATAATGAATGCTATATTAATAATAATAATAATAATAATAATAATAATAATAATAATAATAATAATGAATGCTATATTAATAATAATAATAATTATTATTATTATTATTATTATCATAGGATTCATGGGGAGGTACTTAATCCTTTGGGGTCATGCAGGGCCAAACATCAGCTCAGAATCTCATTAAGGAGCCAGAATATTCTCCCACGTATCAGTACAATCATTCATTGAGGCAACGTTTCGCTCTGTGCACAGCCTCATCAAGTAACGACTTGTAAAGTAAAAGGACACAAGTGCAACTAATGTGACATTTTATTGTGGCAACGTTTCGCTCTCCAGGAGCTTTATCAAGCTATTACAAACAATGCATGTAATGGCTTGATAAAGCTCCTGGAGAGCGAAACGTTGCCACAATAAAATGTCACATTAGTTGCACTTGTGTCCTGTTGTGCAACTCGTGTCCTTCAAACACTAGGATATTCTAGATAACTTTTCGCTCCTAGGACCTATTATCTAGGTTTATACCATGACTTAGAGGTTACCCGTTTTCCCAAATGGACGCCACTCAGCATAGAAATTATAGCAACGTCCGTGAGCGATGTTACAGTTGAGATTAAGACACATGTGCAACATCTGGGTATCTTTATTGTAGACGTTTCGCCATCCAGTGGCTTTATCAATACAAATTCTAGGACATAACTTGAAGACAGTAGAACTATGTCCTAGAATTTGTATTGATAAAGCCACTGGATGGCGAAACGTCTACAATAAAGATACCCAGATGTTGCACATGTGTCTTAATCTCATTTTGTCGGTATTGTATACCATTCGTACACGATGTTACAGTTGTATTAATGAATATCAAAATATACAATATACAATATACAATACCGACAGGTAGGTAAGTAAGACAGATGTATTAATGTTGGTAGAATTACCGACAATATGTTAGGTAAAAGGATTTACAAGTGCAACTAATGCGACATTTTATTGTGGCAACGTTTCGCTCTCTCCAGGAGCTTTGTCAAGCCATTAAGAAACGAGAATTTAGTGAGTGTCGGGACTCGGACGTGTATGATACATGGTGTTATGGTGGTAATTTTTTACCACAAACCTATGATTGAGGTGTATAAATGGAAGACAGGAATAAATAAAGGGGATGTAAATAGCGTGCTGAAAATATCTAGCCTAGACAGGACTCGCAGCAATGGTTTTAAGTTGGAAAAATTCAGATTCAGGAAGGATATAGGAAAGTACTGGTTTGGTAATAGAGTTGTGGATGAGTGGAACAAACTCCCGAGTGCAGTTATAGAGGCCAGAACGTTGTGTAGCTTTAAAAATAGGTTGGATAAATACATGAGTGGGTGTGGGTGGGTGTGAATTGGACCTGATAGCTTGTGCTACCAGGTCGGTTGCCGAGTTCCTCCCTTAAGTCAATGTGACCTGACCTGACTAGGTTGGGTGCATTGGCTTAAGCCGGTAGGAGACTTGGACCTGCCTCGCATGGGCCAGTAGGCCTTCTGCAGTGTTCCTTCGTTCTTATGTTCTTATGGTGTGGTGTCTTTATTATGGTAACGTTTCGCCTACACAGTAGGCTTCTACAGTCAGATATAGAATCAGCAAGTGTAGTAGTGAAAAGATGGTGTAATCAGTCCCTCAGCCTGGAGAAGAGTTCAGCTCCATGGACTGGAACAATATAGTTCCAGACTACTGAGATGAACTCTTCTCCAGGCTGAGGGACTGACCACCTCAAATATTATTTCTCTAAGGCTGATGGACTTATTACACCATCTTCATTTCACCACAACACCTGCTGCCTCTGTATCTGACTGATGAAGGCTACTGTGTAGGCGAAACGTTCCAACAATAAAAACCCTCAAGATCAGATGTTTATATGATTTTACTAAATATTTCATAATCTTTCTACTGAACTCCATTTTTATCTTTACATTAAGTAAATATGAATATTTTACTGGTTATTCCATTCCAGTTATTCAAAGAGAATTACAATCAGTGGCTACTTGAGTACAGTACAGGACTGAAGAAGACACTGGTTGGCGAAACGTTTCCTCAGTAAAGATTCCCAAATGTTAAGCAAGTGTTTCACTCTTCAACATGTGGGTTTACATAAGAAACATAAGAAAGAAGGAACACTGCAGCAGGCCTACTGGCCCATGCGAGGCAGGTCCAAGTCTCCTACCGGCTTAAGCCAATGCCCCAACCTAGTCAGGGCAGGTCACAATCACTTAAGGAACTCCTGCTATTAGTATAATAGACCTTAAGGGAGCTTGTCCCTTGCTGCCCTCTGTTGTCTCCCTTCGTTTGCTGACCTGATCTATTGTCTTTATTTATAACTTCATGATGAATGTCTTTTATACACTTACTGGTTTCAACCCTAGTGTTGCAACCTGACTGTTTCCCACACACACCCGTACCTCTATCGTCTATCAGTTTAAAATCCTAGGCATTTAAGCAATGGCCCTCTCGATTGAGTTTGCAAGTGCTACCACCCCTGCCCCAGAAAGATGTACCCCATCCCTTGCATACATATCATGTTTGCCATAAAAGTTGTCCCAGTTGTCAATGAATGGGATTGCAAGTTCCTTGCAGTATCTGTCTAGCCAGCAATTTACACCAATTGCCCTAGACAACCATTCATTGCCCACTCCCCTTCTAGGCCAGATGCTACATATAATTGGGACCCCTCCCTTAGACTTAATTAAATCTATAGCTGACCTGTACTTATCTAGCAGCTCTTCTCTCCTACCCTTCCCAATATCATTTCCACCAGCACTGAGACAAATAATAGGCTTGTTCCCATTACCTGACATTATATTATCCAACGTGTCGACTATGTCACTAACACCAGCTCCTGGGAAGCACACTCTATCTCTTACCTTCTTATTCCTATTACAGAAGGCACAGTCCATATATCTTACCTGTGAATCACCAACCACAAGTATGCGCTTACCTCCATTTGCAGGGGAAGTAGTACCTTTACCTTCACTGGCCACTGAAGTACACTCATCCTGAAGAACAGAGAAGTGACTTCCTACTTTTCCTTATCTTGATGCTCTTCCCATTACTGGGAACCACTTGCCACTTGTGGTAGGTGCTGGACTACACCTCACTGCTGGTAGCCATTGCTACCTCCTCACCTACAGCTTCCTCGCAGCGAGAGACAGACTGCACCTCCCTGCTGGTAGCCTCATTCCCCTCCACCATATCAGCCACCTCACACTCGCTCCCAACCCCATTGAGGTGAACCTTCAGCCTCCTAATTTCCTCTTGGAGAAGCAAGACTTCCTCCTTCAACTCTCCAACCTCAATTTTTAAAACACTGCAAAAGCAAGCCATGGCTTTGTAACCGTCTACACTAATCCCCAAAGCAGCTCAGGGCCTGTGACCTCACGTGACGATATATTATATATTACAAACCATACCACGGGCGGGTTTGAACCCGCGGTCAGAGAGTCTCAAAACTCCAGACCGTCGCGGGTTCAATCCCGCCCGTGGTATGGTTTGTTTGCAATCGTGTCATTACGATTTCGTGAGTCATATTATATATTACCCCTGGCAAGTCATTTACACAATTTAGTAACATGACAGAGGCGAGCACCTGCCTTGTATGGGCCAGTAGGCCTTCTGCAGTGTTCCTCCATTCTTATGTTCTTACATTCTCGAGGGAGAGGCTATTAGTTGAACTACTTCTCCCGAACAACGTTTCTCCTTCCTCTCCTTGTTATCACTGCATTTTTCTTCCAAACAAGAAGTTCGTCTACTGTAATTCTTTACTTGACGCTGGTAAATGCATTACGACCAGTAGTTCCACTCTCTTATATTAGTTCTCTAACACAGTAGCTACGTGGATCTGAAACAGAACTCTTGATCAATTATCAGGTATTTGTCCTCTATGCTTCATTAACTTGCTATTAAAACACTAGTAAGTTACCTGGAGTTTACCTGGAGAGAGTTCCGGGGGTCAACACCCCCGCGGCCCGGTCTGTGACCAGGCCTCCTGGTATAACTACCTGGTATAACTACTGAAGTATAACTACCTGATAACTAACTACTGTTATAGAGAGCTAATACAATAGAGTGGAATGGCTGGACAAACTGCAAAGAACCCACAGGGGAGGGGAACGGGGGAAAGAATGATGTTGGTCGAGGCCTTTCGCTCTGTAAAAGCAACACTTCTTCAGGAGCAATGCAATGAGGATATTACAATGGAGAAGAGACCAAGTAGATGTGTCCGGAGACACCGTCCAGCCAAATGTGTGGTGATTACGTTGTTTCCAGAAAGCAAAGGGCAGCTCCAATTCCCTGGAACAAAAACTCTCTACTAGCATCAAGGCACGTGACCTGAATGGGTCATGAATGCATATATAAATTTATGATTTTTATGGCTCTTATTCCATGA
>NC_091329.1:810350-870350 GCF_038502225.1 Cherax quadricarinatus
GGGCCCTCTCTCTCCCCGCTCCATGAGCTTTATCAAACCTCTTCTTAAAACTGTGTATGGTTCCTGCCTCCACTACGTCATTTTCTAGGCTATTCCACTGCCTTACAACTCTATGACTGAAGAAATACTTCCTAATATCTCTCTGACTCATTTGTGTCTTCAACTTCCAATTGTGGCCTCTTGTTTCTGTGTCCCCTCCCTGGAACATCCTGTCTTTGTCCACCTTGTCTATTCCACGCAGTATTTTATATGTCGTTATCATGTCTCCCCTGACCCTCCTGTCCTCCAGTGTCGTCAGGCCGATTTCCCTTAATCTTTCTTCATAGGACATTCCCCTTAGTTCTGGAACTAACCTTGTCGCAAACCTTTGTACTTTCTCTATATATATATGTGTGTGTGTGTGTGTGTGTGTGTGTACTCACCTAGTTGTACTCACCTAGTTGAGGTTGCGGGGGTCGAGTCCGAGCTCCTGGCCCCGCCTCTTCACTGATCGCTACTAGGTCACTCTCCCTGAGCCGTGAGCTTTATCATACCTCTGCTTAAAGCTATGTATGGATCCTGCCTCCACTACATCGCTTCCCAAACTATTCCACTTACTGACTACTCTGTGGCTGAAGAAATACTTCCTAACATCCCTGTGATTCATCTGTGTCTTCAGCTTCCAACTGTGTCCCCTTGTTACTGTGTCCAATCTCTGGAACATCCTGTCTTTGTCCACCTTGTCAATTCCTCTCAGTATTTTGTATGTCGTTATCATGTCCCCCCGATCTCTCCTGTCCTCCAGTGTCGTCAGGTTGATTTCCCTTAACCTCTCCTCGTAGGACATACCTCTTAGCTCTGGGACTAGTCTTGTTGCAAACCTTTGCACTTTCTCTAGTTTCTTCACGTGCTTGGCTAGGTGTGGGTTTAAAACTGGTGCCGCATACTCCAATATGGGCCTAACGTACACGGTGTACAGGGTCCTGAATGATTCCTTATTAAGATGTCGGAATGCTGTTCTGAGGTTTGCTAGGCGCCCATATGCTGCAGCAGTTATTTGGTTGATGTGCGCTTCAGGAGATGTGCCTGGTGTTATACTCACCCCAAGATCTTTTTCCTTGAGTGAGGTTTGTAGTCTCTGACCCCCTAGACTGTACTCCGTCTGCGGTCTTCTTTGCCCTTCCCCAATCTTCACGACTTTGTGTGTGTGTGTGTGTGTGTGTGTGTGTGTGTGTGTGTGTGTGTGTGTGTGTGTGTGTGTGTGTGTGTGTGTGTGTGTGTGTGTGTGTGTGTGTATGTGTAAAACCCTCACTATCGTGAGGTACACTCTTAATGTTGATATTTTTAAGAACACATGTGTTATTAATATTTAAAAAACAAAGTATATCGGCTGGTGTCTGCCGCTGTTTCTACCGATACCGTAAAAATGGTCGATACCCGCCGATACCGACACTCTGGCACACCCTAGTTATTAAGGCTGTTTATCCCCCTTTTCAATACCAGACAAGAATACTTTAATCCATAAAATACTGATTGAAAGTAACATCTTAGTATATATAGTACACTGACAGACATATATATCACAGTATATATATCCTGTGAGAGATGTTGAATTATGGCAAAAAGTCAGCATATATACACTGAGAGATACACACCTCAGTGTATATATCCTTGTATTATATTCCTCCATTATACTGTCATCCTGTTTTTTCATATATATAATTTTTTAACATACCAGCCGTCGCCCACTCAAGTACGGTGACCCGAAAAAAAAAATATTTTCACAGTCATTTATTCAATTACTGTCTTGCCAGAAGGGTGCTGATATCACTGCTCAGAAGACCCTTCGAACCACAATATCCCCATGTTACAAAAAACGCGATTCTAAAAGCTTAGAGATCTCCAGTGAATACTAGAAAGGACTGCCCTTCTAGCATCCAGCCTGTTACTGGGTTTTCGTAACAAGTAGTCAGTATCCTGGTCCAATTATCCATTAGAATTCAGTATGATTCAATAGTGCTTCAGGATTACAACTGGTAGGCTACTAACTAGAGAAATTAAAATTTAATAAATTTATTAAGTCTAGAGGTATATTATCAAATTAAATTAATCACAGCAATCAAAATAAAATCAATCTCTTGAGTTCAATATTATTGTGCTGAAAGCACATATCACTTTTATAATTCTTAAGTAACGTCTGGTACATTAACATTTAATAAGATATTACAAATATGTACAAATAAGTTTGTGTATGCGTGTAAGTGCTCTAAGTAGTTCGCTATGTCTCACGACTCGACTAGACTTAAGCAAGTGACTGACAAAGTCCTCACATAAACTAACTTCTTGACCGACTGGCAACCAGAACAGTCTGCTTGAACAATGAAAAGAATGCTAAGCCCAATAGCCATATAACAAGCGACTGCGACACAATCAGGATCAAGGAGATAATATAACGACACTAAGTAGGGACCATCAGCAGATCCTCCACAAAAGTTACAAAACTCCCATACTACTGAATCTAAGTTCAGCATAGGAAAAACCCGACTGTGACAATACACAGAAACCAGTACAAAATTAGGTCAGAAGCTATAGCTCAGGACCTGAGATACTCAGAGTGTCTATGTGACACACAACCTCAGTACAATGTCGAAAATCACTAAGTCTATACAATGTTCTGTGAACAGAGTTCTACAGAACTAACAAGAATAATGAGACAGACAATCTGTCCAACCACCAAGCGAGTCTAGAGCAGACTGAATACTTCACGAGAGCTGAGGACACCCCCCCCCTCGATCACGTGATAGCCCCGTGGACAGCACAGCTCAGAAGCTGGCAGTATAACGAGCGACAAGCGATAATTACAGTAGTTTGACAATCAAGACTTGAACTGAGCACATATTATGTACATCCTAACAACATAAGCTACATCAAATAACAATATAAGGCAATACATTTGCGATTTAGCTATTATCGCAAATATAAGCAATATAAAATTAAATGAAAAGGTAATATACATTATATATACATAATAATCATTGTAACCCATTCAGGGGTTGCAACACCCCACCTCTCCCTCAGAGTGCAGGCACTGTACCTACCACCTACACTTTCCACCCTGACGACTCAGTCCGGGTAACTGGTTTACCATGAGTTCCATCACATATGTTACCTTGCACACACAGCATGGCAAGTCAAAAACAAAACAAAAAAAAATACTTGCCTCCACTCCTAAAACGCTTACAAAAGCCTGTTGGTGCTAATACAAACATAGCACTCAAAGACCTCTTTCAGCCCCTGTCTTCAACTTTTCCTAGGGCAACCTCTATCTTTAATTCTCTTCCTCCTAGATTTATACTCCCTCACAGTCATACTGTTTTACTCCATCCTTTCTAAATGTCCAAACCATCATAACAGCCCTTCCTCAACTCTCTAACTAATAGTTTTAGTAACCCCACACCTAATATTCGAATATTTGACATATATACCGTATATATATATATATATATATATATATATATATATATATATATATATATATATATATATATATATATATATATATATATATATATATATATATATATATATATATATATATATATATATATATATATATATATATATATATATATATATATATATATATATATATATATATATATATATATATATATATATATATATATATATATATATATATATATATATATATATATATATATATATATATATATATATATATATATATATATATATATATATATATATATATATATATATATATGTCGTGCCGAATAGGCAGAACTTGCCATCTTGGCTTAAATAGCAACGCTCATCTTGCCATATAGGACAAGTGAAAATTTGTGTATGCAATAATTTCGCCAAAATCATTCTGAGCCTAACGACAAAAATATATTTCACTGGGTTTGTTTAGTATTAAATTACTGTAAACAAATCAAAAATATATTTAGTTGGGTTAGGCTAAAATAAATTGTTCTTGTTATTATAAGGTTAGGTAAGTTTTCTAAGATTCTTTTGGTGCAAAATTAAAAAAAATTACATTAACATTAATGAAAAAAATATATCTTTAAACGTATAAGAGAAAAATTCAGAAAGGACTTAATTTTAAATGAGTTCTTGCTAACTGACCAGTTTTACATATTCGGCACGACATATATATATAAATATATATATATATATATATATATATATATATATATATATATATATATATATATAACCACAAATTAGCAAATAAAAAAAGCAGGGCGCAACACGTCTGGCAGTGCGGTGTCTTGGGGAAGCCCAGGCGACGTCGTAATGAACACGTTTTTCACTGGTAGTGTAAGGACAGGTTGAATTACCAACCACAGTGCTGAAAGCAGCGAAGGAAATCCCAGAGAGTTTTATAATTAAAAAAAGTAAATATTTCTTTGCCAGGTTGTTAATAAGTGTGCAGATGACGTGTCTGGTGATGACTGGACGAGGGGAATACGTTGTCAGGCGAATGTAAGGCGAACTTTAAAGGCACATGGTAAAGGCGCATATTAAAGGCGCATAGTAAAGGCGCACATTAAAGGCGCATGTTAAAGGCGCATGGTAAAGGCGCATATTAAGAGGCGCATGTTAAAGGCACGTGTACTGACTGCCCAGATCATTCCAGCACCACCTGGGATCTAAGTTTTTTTTCCCTCGGCCACCTCAATGTCTTCTTTTTTCTTTAAATCGATTATCGGGAGGGAATGAAAGTGTAGGTGGTAATATAAGGCATCACAAGAGGTAGCAGTGTGTATGTGGAGTTCCGCAAGTCAGTCCTGGGGCTGGGTCCTTGTTTGTTTCATAAGTGATGCTGATAGTGGTCTATATTCTACAGAATGTATCCTTACAGTGGATGGAAAAAAAATGTGATTCTTACATATCGCATCTTATTATGTGATATTTAACTTTTCGAGGGGTGGCGAGGGCCTGGATCGTCCACTAAAACACTGCATTAGACATCTTACTTACTGCTCCTGACAAACAGGATCACCACCAGGCCCAGTATGTCAATTCGCCTTGTACACAAAAGGTGTACAGTCACTACACCACCTCAGTCACCACTCACCAACACTGACCACCATCATCACAAACGTTATCGCTGCCATCACAACACACCACAACCACCAGCACTCACCACCATCACCACAACAATTAATAACTCTCCCTCATCGCCACGATCGAAACTCTCAAATATTCACACCGGCTCCACTTTAATAATTTAAGAGGTTTGCAGTGTTGCTTCCACCATTATATAAGTCTTGTCACAACACTTATGATATTTTACAAAAAACTTAACTAATAAGTATTGCTCTTCATTTATATGTAGCTGAGTTAAACTGTATAATTTCGAAAGCTTATGACGCAGCAGATCAGGATGGTAGTGATGGTGCTGGTGGTGGTGGTTGTGGTGGTGGTGGTGGTGGTTGTGGTGGTGGTGGTGGTTGTGGTGGTGGTGTGGTGGTGGTGGTGGTGGTGGTGGTGGTGGTGGTGGTGGTGGTGGTTGTGGTGGTGGTGGTGGTGGTTGTGGTAGTGATGGTGGTGGTGGTGGTGATGGTGGTGGTGGTGGTTGTGGTGGTGGTGGTGGTGGTGGTGGTTGTGGTGGTGATGGTGGTGGTGGTGGTGGTGGTGGTGGTGGTGGTGGTGGTGATGGTGGTGGTGGTGGTGGTGGTGGTGGTGGTGGTGGTGGTGGTGGTGGTGGTGATGGTGGTGGTGGTGATGGTGGTGGTGGTGGTGGTGGTTGTGGTGGTGGTGGTGGTGGTGGTGGTGGTGGTGGTGGTTGTGGTGGTGGTTGTGGTGGTTGTGGTGGTGGTGATGGTGGTGTTGGTGGTGGTGGTGGTGGTGGTGATGGTGGTGGTGGTGGTGGTGATGGTGGTGGTTGTGGTGGTGGTGGTGGTGGTGATGGTGGTGGTGGTTGTGGTGGTGGTGGTGGTGGTGGTGGTGGTGGTGGTGGTGGTGGTGGTGGTGGTGGTGGTGGTGGTGGTGGTGGTGGTGGTGGTGGTGGTGGTGGTGGTGATGGTGGTGGTGGTGGTGCTGGTGGTGGTGATGGTGCTGGTGGTGGTGATGGTGGTTGTGGTGGTGATGGTGGTTGTGGTGGTGGTGGTGGTGGTGGTGGTGGTGGTGGTGGTGGTGGTGGTGGTGGTGGTGGTGGTGGTGGTTGTGGTGGTGGTGGTGGTGGTGGTGATGGTGGTGGTGGTGGTGGTGGTGATGGTGGTGGTGGTGGTGGTTGTGGTGGTGGTTGTGGTGGTGGTGATGGTGGTGTGGTGGTGGTGGTGGTGGTGGTGGTGGTGGTGATGGTGGTGGTGATGGTGGTGGTGGTGGTGGTGAGGGTGCTGGTGGTGGTGGTGGTGGTGGTGGTGGTGGTGGTGGTGGTGGTGGTGGTGGTGGTGGTGATGGTGGTGGTGGTGATGGTGGTGGTGGTGGTGGTGGTGGTGGTGGTGGTGGTGATGGTGGTTGTGGTGGTGGTGGTGGTTGTGGTGGTGATGGTGGTGGTGGTGGTGATGGTGGTGGTGGTGGTGGTGGTGGTGGTGGTGGTGGTGGTGGTGGTGGTGGTGATGGTGGTTGTGGTGGTGGTGGTGGTGGTGGTGGTGGTGGTGATGGTGGTGGTGGTGGTGGTGGTGGTGATGGTGGTGGTGGTGGTGGTGGTGGTTGTGGTGGTGGTGTTGGTGGTGGTTGTGGTGGTGATGGTGGTGGTGGTGGTGGTGGTGATGGTGCTGGTGGTGGTGGTGGTGGTGGTGATGGTGGTGGTGGTGGTGGTGGTGGTGGTGGTGGTGGTGGTGGTGGTGGTGGTGGTGGTGGTGGTGGTGATGGTGGTGGTGGTGGTGGTGATGGTGGTGGTGGTGGTGGTGATGGTGATGGTGGTGGTGGTGGTGGTGGTGGTGGTGATGGTGGTGGTGGTGATGGTGGTGGTGGTGGTGGTGGTTGTGGTGGTGATGGTGGTGGTGGTGGTGATGATGGTGGTGATGGTGATGATGGTGATGGTGATGGAAATGATGGTGATGTTGGTGGTGGTGGTGGTGCTGGTGATGATGGTGATGGTAATGATGGTGATGTTGGTGGTGGTGATGGTGGTTGTGGTGGTGGTGGTGATGATGGTGATGGTGATGGTAATGATGGTGATGGTGGTGGTGGTGGTGGTGATGGTGGTGGTGATGATGGTGGTGGTGGTGGTGGTGGTGGTGGTGGTGGTGGTGGTGGTGGTGCTGATGGTGGTGGTGATGGTGGTGATGGTGGTGGTAATGGTGGTGATGGTGGTGGTGGTGGTGGTGGTGGTGGTGGTGGTGGTGGTGATGGTGGTGGTGATGGTGGTGATGGTGGTTGTGGTGGTGGTGATGGTGGTGGTGGTGGTGATGGTGGTGGTGGTGGTGGTGGTGATGGTGGTGGTGATGGTGGTGGTGGTGATGGTGGTGATGGTGGTGGTGTTGGTGGTGGTGGTGATGGTGGTGGTGGTGGTGATGATGGTGGTGGTGGTGATGGTGATGATGGTGGTGGTGGTGGTGGTGGTGGTGGTGGTGGTGGTGGTGGTGGTGGTGGTGATGGTGGTGGTGATGGTGGTAATGGTGATGGTGGTGGTGGTGATGGTGGTGGTGGTGGTGGTGATGATGGTGATGGTGGTGGTGGTGGTGGTGGTGGTGGTGATGGTGATGGTGGTGGTAATGGTGATGATGGTGGTGGTGGTGTTGGTGGTGGTGGTGATTACCTGGAGTTTACCTGGAGAGAGTTCCAGGGGTCAACGCCCCCGCGGCCCGGTCTGTGACCAGGCCTCCTTAGGTCAGTGTCCCAGGATGCGACCCACACCAGTCGACTAACACCCAGGTACCCATTTTACTGATGGGGAACATAGACATCAGGTGGAAAGAAACACGTCCAATGTTTCTACTCTGGCTGGGAATCAAACCCAGGCCCTCACCGTGTGAAGCGAGAGCGTTAACCACCAGGCCACCAGAGCCACCATGGTGATGATGGTGGTGATGGTGATGTTGGTGGTGGTGGTGATGGTGATGATGGTGGTGGTGGTGGTGGTGGTGGTGGTGGTGTTGTGGTGGTGGTGGTGGTGATGATGATGATGGTGGTGGTGATGGTTGTGGTGGTGGTGGTGGTGATGGTGGTGATGGTGGTGATGGTGGTAATGGTGATGATGGCGGTGGTGATGGTTGTGGTGGTGGTGGTGGTTGTGGTGGTGGCAGTGGTAGTGATGGCAGTAGTGGTGGTGGTAGTGATGGCAGTAGTGGTGGTGGGGGTGGTTATGGTGGCAGTGGTAGTGATGGTAGCAGTGGTGGTGGTATACCACATATCCCTCATGTGGTGGGTAGTATACACGAGTATACACACACATACAGACCAGGTACACAGTTTTGAAGACACTTCTCTTAAGGTTGATACATACTGAACATTTAACTTGGTCAATATCTGAGTGTACGCTAACTACAACATACACCAGTGTTGCAACCCCTGAATGGGTTGCAATATATATAATGTATATTATGATTATGAATATAATGTATATTACCTTTTCATATAATTTTATACTGCTTATATTTGCAATAATAGCTAAATCGTAGATGTATTGCTTTATATTATTATTTGACTTAGTTATGTTGTTAGGTAGGATGTAACATGTGTGCTCAGTTCAAGTCTTGATTGTCTAACTACTGTAATTATCGCTCTTTGCTCGTTTCCCTGCTGGCTTCTTGCTGGGCAGCAACCCACGGAGCTATCACGTGATCGAGGGGGGGTGTCCTCACCTCGCCTGAAGTATTCAGTCTGGTCTAATGGTACTGCAGGGAGTGCCGGGCTCACAGGAACTTCTACTACAGGGACAGCATCGTGGAGTTCGACCGCGAGGCATCTGTCAGGTGTGCCACAGGCAGTGTGTACTCAGTTCCTCAAGCTTCAACATCCATCCGTGCACACGAGGGCCTGGGATCTTCAGTCAACTTGGCGTCCACCAGGACGTTGCCATGTCCCTAGGACAGCTCTCCATCGGGCTGCTAACGGAGCCACTGGCTTCTTGGACCTCTTGGGGAGGGTCGATGGTGCTCGTGCAAGCAGCAGATCCCGGGGCAACTTGCTGCTGTTTGCAATGGCTGTCTGCCGAGGAGAGACAGGCACCTAGCAACATCTGTTGTTGGGGCAATGGATGAATTCCCTGCTATGTTTGTTAACTGCTCATTACTCTGTAATTTGTCTATGATTGTAATCATGTGATAACGTGTTTATCATTCATTACCTTTGAAACTTGTCATGATTTTGACCAGCTCTACCTGGAGCTCATTACTTTTGTAAATTCTCATGATTAATGTGTTTATGATTCATTACCTTTGCAATTATTCATGAGTGTGACCAGCTCTACCTGGAGCTCATTACCTTTGTAACTTGGTCATGATTATGACCAGATCTAGTTCATTACCTTTGTAACTTGCTCAGCTATCAAAACTTTGGAGTCCAGTCCCTGGACCAATTATGTACCTCTGTAATCTTTTGACTACCGCCCACAGGATGGGTATGGGGTGCATAATAAACATATTAAACTAAAAATAAACTCGCTGGGTGGTTGGACGTATTCCAGACAAAGTGCCTAAATCTCCCTTATAGGCACTTGTTGGAAGATCGTCTCATCTTGTTATTCTTGTTAGTTCTGTAGAACTCTGTTCACAGAACATTGTATAGACTTAGTGATTTTCAACGTTGTACTGAGGTTGTGTGCCGCATAGACACTCTGAGCATCTCAGGTCCTGAGCTGTAGCTTCTGACCTAACTTGTACTGGTATCTGTGTATTATCACAGTCGGGGATTTTCTTATGATGAACTTAGATTCAGTAGTATGGGAGATGTGTGACTTTTGTGGAGGATCTGCAGATGGTCCCTACTTAGTGTCGTTATATTATCTCCTTGTTCCTGATTATGTGTCGCAGTTGCTTGTTATATTGCTATTGGGCTTAGCATTCTTTTTATTGTTCAAGCAGACTGTTCTGATTGCCAGTTGGTCAAGAAGTTAGTTTGTGAGGACTTTGTCATTCACTTGTTTAAGTCTAGTCGAGTCTTGAGACATAGCAAACTACTTTGAGCACTTACACACATACACACAAACTTGTACATATTTGTAATATCTTATTAAATGTTAATGTACCAGACGGTACTTAAGAACTATAAATGTGATATGTGCTTTCAGCACAATACTACTGTATACGAGAGAAGTGATTATTATTAATTTGTTTGAATTGATTAATTTAATTTAATTTGATAATATACCTCTAGATGATACTTAATAAATTTTATTAAATTTTAATTTCTCTAATTAGTAGCCTACCAGTTGTAATCCTGAAGCACTATTGAATCATACTGAATTCTAATGGATAATTGGACAAGGATACTGACTAATTGTTACGAAAACCCAGTAACAGGCTGGATGCTAGAAGGGCAGTCAGTCCTTTCTAGTATTCACTGGAGATCTCTAAGCTTTTAGAATCGCATTTTTTTGTAACAAATGGGGGCCTGTCTGGGATGCTCTTGATCCAAGGTGTTGGAGAAATTGTCCAGTTTGACATACTAGTAACTCTATGATCAAACACTTTGAGTACTTTCCTAATCTGAAGACTTTGAGTTTAGTCTTGTACAACATACCAGGTGGATGTATGTACTTGACTGAGCCTTTTGATTCAAGGAGATGGAAATACTGTTTATGAGTTCTAACTCTAAGATATTCAACACTAAAATTCCTATTAGGATTATAGTTTCCAATAATCACTCTCTCGTAGTACATTTATTTTCGTGATGTATGCCAAAGTGAAACAGTTAATTGATACTCTGACTTTGTCTGAGTTAAGTACATTAAAACTTCAGACGTGTTGGCGAGTAGCCAAATATCTCGGTGTGACGTATAACAGGAATTACACCGCAGAAACTGTCAGAGCGTTAATTAAAGATATATTGTTTCCTGCTCTTACAGAGATGTCTGATTATGATTCAGATTCAGAAAGCCTAGTGTCACAATTAGGAAGTATGACTATTAATGAAGAAGAAAGAGCAACTAAGGCAGAAGTGAGCCTAGTGTCTGAGCATAGTGTAGCTCAGTTCTCGCTCACGCCTTTCCTCCTAACTGACAGTATGACTCAGCCCCATACTAGTACAGTGTATGCTACACCTGTATCTACTTATCCTAGACCAGATCTAGACTCTCAAGAGACGGCTGGACGAGGTGCCCGACCAAAGGAACGTCCAGGCCATGTTAGATTCCTTACTCCTCCATTACCCACTGGTCCTATCTCTCAGGAACAGTTTGAGAGGTTGGAACGCCTCATTATGTTGCAGACTGCACAAATAGAGGCTCAGAGGAAATTGAACAAAGAAGATTTCCAGAGAGAAAATGTTCGTCTTGGAAGACAACAGACTGATAGATCACAGGACACATTTAATGTGCAGAAAGCTGCATCCATAGTTCCTAAGTTTTTTGAGAGTGACTTAGACACCTATTTTGATGTGTTTGAGAACCAGGCACGTGCTATGAACTGGCCACGTAAGCACTAGGCTACCTTGTTGCACACAGCTTTGACAGGAAGAGCTCAAACTTGTACTGCTGCTTTACCATTTGCCAAGTACATTAGTTATGACGCTGTCAAGCAAACTATTCTAGAGACATATAACTTGTTACCTGTAAGTTATCAACGTGCATTTCGTACGTTACAACGACAACCAGATCAAACTTGTGTAGAGTTTGCTCGTGAGAAAAAAGTTGCATTGGAGAGATGGTCTAGAGCTGCTAAGTGTACCAACTATGACAGTCTAGTTCAGTTGTTACTACATGAAGAGTTTAACAACTGTATGTCTGCTGATATACAAGAATATCTGATCGATCATACTACCTCAGATATTCTGGAAACTGCAGCATTAGCAGACAATTACAAGATTTCTCAAAAACTTGTATGTACTAAAACACACAGAAACAAGGTAACTAAAAGTTGTCCTAGAAGTTGGCAACCTAAATCAGCTGCTCATTGCCGGCCTGATGTATCTGCTACTGTAACTTCTTGTACCTTTACCAGGAAAACTCACAATCCTGAATCTGTCTCTGTGGCTAGACAGAAATCTGATATCGAGAAGAAAAAAGTTAAATGTACCTATTGTAACAGAAAAGAACATGCTAGAGAGTATTGCTATAAGTTGGAAAGAGATACGAGAAACAGTTGTGCGGCTGGTTTCCCCACTCAAGTCGTATCCTCTTCCGAGCAATGTTGTATCTGAAAAATTCCTCGCCAAGCTGCTGGTGAGGGTGGACGTTTGCTGCACCTCTCTGACAACCATTGTCACTCAGCCTTGGTGGAGGACGGACGTTGGCAGTTGAGCTAGCACCTGTTGGTAGCACTGAGTGATTTTCACAAAATGGCGCAGGCTATCAGGCGGAGAATCAACACTGTGTGTATTGAGGTGTTGAAAGGAGCAGTTTATCAAACCAATGCCTCTGTTATGCTGCCTGCTATACTACGGGATACCTACTGCATCAGCAAAGACGATCTGTATGGTATCGCCTTAAATGGAGCAACAAGGATATTTGTGAAATTTGTGACGGCTGCGACTTATGACAAGATGGTGGAAAAATACCAAGACGTGTGTATGACGGTTAATCCTGGTCTGGAAGTACGCATGAGGGACGTATCCAAGTATTATACTTGGGTAAAGTTACGGAATGTCCCATTTGAAGTGGATGAAGAAGATATAAAAGCAACATTCAACGAGTATGGTGTTATACATCAGGCAACAGTTGGAAGGTGGTCTGATAATATGTATGGTGGACTGCGTGAGGGCTCCTTTACCCTCAAAATGTCTTTGCGCAAATCTATACCATCATATGTGACTCTGAGTGACTTTAGAATACAGGTATATGTAACATATGCGGGGCAAAGACGAACCTGTAGACTATGTGGAGCCTTTGATCATATAGCAGCAATGTGTCCTCGTCGATCAACACCTGAGAAAAATGGAGAGGGAAAAGGTGTGTGGAAGGAGAGAGAGGTGACGACCCAGTCTACAGGGGAGCATCTTCAAGATCATAGAACATGGAGTGAAATCGTGGAAGACAATCCGGAAGAATGTGTAACATTACCGGAGGTATCTCAGGTTATTGAGAATATGCGTTTGGAGGATGAGGTGAGACGAGAGGATTTGGGTAGTCAGGTTATGGCTACAATAGATAATGTTATTCAAGAATTCTTAGGTAATCAGAATGAGGGCGAGACACTAAGCATGGTGTCAGAAGGGAAACTTATAGGTGAGGAAGGAATTGAAGAGGTGAGTAATGTGGGTGTTGGGGATAAGCAATTAAACAGGATTAGTGAGGTTGTGGTTGAAGTACACAACGTAGATTGTGGAGATGAGGGAATGCACATAGTAGAGGCATCACGTAAGAGAGAGGCAGGGGCTTCTGATAGTGATGATGTCCTCACACCAGCGCAACGAACTGGTAAGAAACTATCAGTGGATGTAAAAAAAAAAATAACAGGGGGGGGAGGAAAGGGGCAGAGGAAAGGTGAGGCAAAGAATGGACAATGCGATCAGAATGTTCAGCAAAAACGTAAGGAAAGGCAAGGATATCGGTCGATTGGTAAGCCCCCGATAGCATTTTTAAGTGTCTAACCTTAAATGTTAACGGCCTAAGGGCTGATGTAAAGCGTAAGATATTTAGTGTTTTTTTAAAGAGACTTGGCATACAAGTAGTATTTTTACAAGAGCATAATTTCAGGTATGGAAGGGATTTGTCGGTAGATGGATATAAAGTTTATGCTGGGTATACTGGGAAGCTTAAGGGAGGTGCTGCAGTTTTAATAGCTGAGACCAGTCCGTTCCAATTGTTACATTGGGAAGAAGGGGGAGATGGGAGAGTAGCGAGGGTGGATGGGACATGGGGTGGGGTACGTGTGTGTTTTGTGAGTGTATACATGCCGGCGGACAGTAATAGACGTGTTAAAGAGGAATTTGTAAGGGACACACTAATTTATCATATGCGGGGTTTACCTGTTTATTCATTATCTGGAGGGGATTGGAATAGTGTGATACGTAGAAAAGATGTGGAGCCGAGGGATGCAGGGTGTGTTCTGGGGGTTCTACGAGATGTTTTAGGGGGAGTTGGCTTAACGGATGTTGTGAGGGGGGAGGGGTGGAACGTGGAGCATACATATGTGAGGAGAGGATACGCGGCACGACTAGATCGTATTTATGCTTCTCCCGGGTTACAGGTGGCTACTACAGAAACTATAAATGTAGTGTTTTCAGATCATAGAGGAGTGGTCGTGGATGTGGGATGGGGAGGTTTACCAAAGCGTTACATGAGTTATTGGAAACTTAATGTGAGATTGTTAGATGAGCAGGAAGACGGTGATAGTTTTGTTGAGTGGTGGACAAAGGAGTGGAACAAGGGGAGAAAAGGAGGTGATATCCTACGATGGTGGGAGGAATATGCCAAACCAGGAATCAAAAATTTTTATATGAGGAAAGGAAAGGAGGTAAGTCAATGGAAATATGGCTTACAGAGATATTTGGAAGGGCTGCTGAAACAGTGCTATGAAGGTTTTAGTGGGGTTTATCCAGTACAAGAGATTGAGGGCATCAAAGCGCAATTAATGGAAATGCAGAATGCAAGATTTGATGGTGAGAGAATGAGAGGTGGATTGGAAGATGTTTTATGGGGAGATAAGCCATCCGCCTGTGTTTTGCGGCGATTAAAGACGCGACAGAAGACAATGACTATGATGAATTTGGACGTACATACGGATGTGGGAGGGTATACGATGGGACAGAGGTTAGTAACTACGGAAAGTATGAGTGGTTATGCTGATAAGTGGTTTGAGATATATATGAGAGGGGGAAACAGAAAGATAGCGGATATGAAGATTTTAGAGAAGGGGATACAGAGCAACCTAGAGTCAGCAGATAGAGCGATGATAGAAGGGCCTATAGATGAAGAGGAAGTGAGGACGGCATTAAAAGGGATGAGTGTCGGGAAAGCACCTGGGATAGATGGAATCCCAAATGAATTTTATTTGAGCAACTGGGATGTCATGAAGGAATTCTTGGTGCAGTTGATGAATGTAATGAAGGATAAGGGAAGCATGAGTCTAACACAAAGGACAGGTGTAGTAGTTATGGTTCCAAAGGGGGAAGTACAGAATAGCATCCTAGATTATAGAGGTTTATCATTAATGTGCGGGGATTATAAATTGTTTGCCAGGGTGTTAGGTAATAGATTGCGTAAAGTAATTGGGAAGGTTATAGATGGGGGACAGATGGGTGTGCCAGGGAGAACAATGTTTAGTGGGCATGGGAGGATAAAAGGTTATATAGAGGAGCGTAGGATGGATGGTGGAGGTGTTCTTGCGTTGGATTGGAAGGCGGCTTATGATTGTGTAGAGAGAGAGACATTATGGATGATTATGAGGAAGATTGGGTTCGGTGAGGAAATCGTGCAGTGGGCGGAAACTTTATATAGAGGTGCAGAAATACGAGTGCAAATTAATGGAAGGGTGGGGAAGATGGTTAGTATGGGTAGGGGGCTGAGGCAGGGATGCCCCATGTCTCAGATCCTATTTGCATGTCTGCAAGACCCATTATATAGGTTGATGAATGTTGGTGTAAGTGAGGGGGAGGTAAGACTTAGGGGTGCTACGGGTATAGTTGGCTATGTAGATGACACGACGGTCTTAGTGGGGGGAGAGGAGGGGTTAAAGAATGTAAGTAGAATTGTTGAAATATTTAGTGGAGCAACAGGTATGAATGTTAATAGTGAGAAGTCGAAATTACTGGAGGTGGGGTCATGGGTGGGAGGGGAACTGGGAAAAAAGTTTGGATGGCAGGTAGTAGAGCAGTTAAAAATTTGTGGAGTATTGTACAGAGGGGCAGCGCAGGAGACTCGAGAGGCAAATTCTAAAAGGGTAGTGCAAAGAGTATTGCTTAGGTTAGGGGGAATAAGAACGAGTGGTTTGACTATACAACAGAGAGTCATTGTAGTTAATACACTCATTTATCCTAAATTGTGGCACGTGGCTGTGGTGTACCCATTGATGGCGAAAGATGTGCGGCAAGTGCAAAGGAAAGTACTGAATTTTATATGGGGATATGGTTGTCATTGGCTGAGGCAAACGGTTGTAATGACACCGCTGGCAAAAGGGGGTTTAGGTTTAATTCCTTTGGGTAGCAGACTGAAGAGCATGTACGTGAAGCATTGTTATCTGAGATTGGGCGGGGAACGTGGTGTCAGAGTGAGAAAAGTGATGGAAGATGTGAGGCGGTGGTGGGGGGGTAGGGAATTAGAGGAGTGTACGAGTATGTTGAGATACTTATTACAAGTAAGAAATCCGGAAAATGTAACGGCGTGTGTTTTGGGGAGGTTGGAAAGGGTTCAAGAGGTGTTGGAAGGGGAGACAGTTTTTCCATTATATAATTGGACACGAATCTGGGGAGACTTCAGTAAGTTACGGGTGAAGTCAAGGGTGAAGGAAACTATGTATAGGTTTTTACATGGGATTTTGCCAACTAAAGTACGACTGTATCAGATGGGAATTTTGAAGTCTCAATGTTGTGTTTTGTGTGGGGGGGAGGAAACAGCATATCATGTGGTGTATTTCTGTGAGCATATCGAGCGGGCACGTCTATGGTTACGCAGAGTGTTGGATATGGTGGGTGGGAGTGGGTTAGTGGTATTAAGGGCACTGAGTTTGGATATAGAGGGAGTGGGAGATAGTGTGAGGAGGGCCGTCATGTATTTAGTGGTAGATTATGTCTATATATCGTGGGTGATGAGGGAAGTGGGGGGGGAGGAACGAATAAGGGCTTTAGCAGGACACTTCTATAGAACAAAGTGTATAAATGAGGTAGTGTATGGACGTAGATGGGCCAGAGATTTTCCGGTATCGTATAGAGGTATGACTGTGAGAGGGTTGCGCGCATTAGTGTCGTAATGGCTGGGTGGACTGGTCTCTGTAAAAGGGGGGAGGGTAAAATGAATTATATGGATATAGAATATCATGATTATTAAGCATAGTTTCCTGAGAAGCAAGAGGCGGCTTACCAATTCGATTAGGGGCTATAATTTAAAAAAAAAAAAAAAAAAAAAAATGTTGTATCTTCGAAATTGGTCATCCTGTGTTATTTAACTATTGTAAGAGAATATGTTCATCACTTAATATTATAGCGCGAAAGTCCCCATTTATAGCTAAAATACAGACTTTCGGCGTTATATTATTATCTGTTAATGTATGAAATATACCATGGTATTATCGCTATTTTGTTATTATCACTATTTTGGTATTATTGCTATTTTGTTATTATCAACATTATTTCATTATTATCGTTAGGTAGGATTTCTTGTGTATATAGAGTTTAAGTCTCGGAACTATCCAGTGAATTGTTCAATTGTTTATGTCCGGCTGGCTGACGTTTGGGTCAGCTGATCCAACCTGACGACGCATCAACAGACTGGCAAGTAGTCAGTCCGCTCCCTGCTCTAGCCCTGACAACTGATCATATATTGGCTCTTATGGTGTACAGTTTGAATGGTTTTGAAAATTGGACTCTAGAGCTGACTCAGTTTGTTCCTAATTGCTCTGAAAGATTCTTTTGATATTTATATTCTTGGTCAGTTCAGTAATCCATAGAGATACTTTATGGCCAGATTCAAAGGTCTTGCCAAATCTTGTACCTTTTGTATTTTGAGTTTACAGTCTTGTTAAGACAGACGTAAATGTTAATGAAGACTTAATTACAGGAAGAATAATTAAACTTCCTTATTAATGTGACACTTCCATGATTTTGAACTAAATGTATATGGTAAATTTATTGTACAAAGTATTAAGTTACATTAACTACGCTGTATAGTCCTTGTGGCTTAGCGCTTCTTTTTGATTATAATAATAATAATACATTAACTACAAAGAGAAGATAAAGTAGTGTATTTAAATACTTTAATAAATTTGATTATTATTCTATGGAGTTTCCCAGTTGAAATTATTTCCCCTAGACTCTAAAATACCCTTAAATAACTCGGATCCAAAAATCTTGTTGCATAAGAAATAAATGGTAACAGGCCACATTCTGAAGTTCTTTAAAAAAATTTCTTATTCGCAACAAGCAACAAAGCCACCAAAATCCTAGTAATACCTCTGATCCTACTGTTTTAGAGAATATTACTCAGGATAGATGACTAGCGTCAGAGAGTGTATCTGACGAAAAGATTCGTTCAGCGATGAGTCCTTACTTTTCGAGAGGTAAAGTAGGATTTGACGAATCACATCTGAGATAATTACTTTCAGAGACACTGGCAGTTATCTCACCTTATTGAGAGAAGATGTACTGCCCATAACTGATGATACCTATTGCAAGATAGATGTATTGCTAGAAGCCTATGGTGGGGCTGTTATAAAAGTACCTCTTCACAAAATTTATATTGAAACAAGCTATTATACTGGTTATATTTCAGTGGGTATATCCAGTGGTCTATTTCCCATCAGGTCAATAGACTTGTTGATAGGGAACGATATCCTTCATGCTGGTATATGTAAGGAACCACTTGTGATTGATAATAACACTGATGATTATTATGCCATTGAAGCTTGTAGAGAGAAGCCTGTTTTATTTCCTCTCAGCGCAATTACTAGAGCTATGTCAAAGATTCAACAACCATCCCTGTCTCCTGTTGAGTTAGTGGATGACAATGATTTGGGGTTGAATGTTTAGTGACACTCTGCGCCCCGGATCATTAACACCAACTCCCCCATATCATCAACCTAGTCAGGACACAACTGATGTTAAATTTCTTACTCATGATGATTTAATCAAGGATCAGTTTGTTGATCAGTCACTGGAAAGACTGAGAGATATAGCAATTACTGAGAGTGAAGCAAAGGATCTCGATAATTGTTACTATTATAGTAATGGTGTACTGATGGAGAAAAATACATGTAAGTTGTCAGCTGATAGTGTTTCCACCACAGTCAAGCATCTCATAGTGTTACCAGTTACATTTCGTGAACACGCCATTGATTTTGTTCACAATAGTCCCATAGGAGGACATTTGGATGTCAAAAAGACACTTGGTAAACTGGCAAAACATTTTACTTGGCCAAAGATTAAGGAAACAGTAGCTGATGATGTGCGACATTGCCACGTGTCAAGTGACAGGCAAGCCAGCACACACACACCTCCTCCTACACCTCTCACTGTGTTCATTAGTAGCAAAGTTCAGTTCATCTGGACTAGTCATTGTTCAGACTCATTCAAAAGCATCTGCTTTCCTCTGCTCCAGTGTTGAGTCCTAATTTCAATCTTCCCTTCTTTTTACATATAGATGTGAGTGGCTATGCAGTGGGTGCTGTGCTACTCCAACAGTCAACATCCACTGATATTCTCCATCCTATGTTACTATTCATTTAAGCTCAAACAACAACAGAAAAATTATGCCACTATTGAGAAAGAGGCTCTAGCTCTTGTGGTGTCCTTTGAACATTTTGATGTATATTTGGGCACTTCCCCATTTAAAATTTACGTAATTTTATGCCCAAATACCTTTTGTTACTTGCTATGTCAAATTCAGTTTAGTAACTTAATCCCTCCAGCCCATATTAACTATGTATACTCGTGTCATGTCTAATTATATTTATATATTCACAGTAGTGATGTGTATGAGGAGGAGACATAAGCTGAGTGATGAGCGGGTAGTGTGGTGTGGGCGATGTTACTGCGTGGCGGAACACTGTCCTGCCGCAGCCCCCCCCCCCTCACCACACACCTTAAGCTGTTTCATACTCAGATGTCCATACTGCATAGCATTCCACAACCACTACTTAAGAGTGGAATGCATTCTTGTCTATTATGATCGAGCCTCATTGTGTCAGGCTCTGCGCTATCCTGTCTCTACACTGATGTACATAACCACAAGTATGCAGAGATACGATACTGTGTACTGCCCTTGTACTAGGGGCATAACTTATAGTGAAACAGACACTGTTAAATTATAGAAGTGCTTGGCACAAGAGTGACTCTGATTAATGTTTATATTAAATTGTATTGATATGAGTAATCGGTAATAATGTGAAAGACATTAATGCAACTCCTAGTGCGACCATTTGTCGTGTTGGGGGGTGTTGCAACCCCTGAATGGGTTGCAATATATATAATGTATATTATGATTATGAATATAATGTATATTACCTTTTCATATAATTTTATACTGCTTATATTTGCGATAATAGCTAAATCGTAAATGTATTGCTTTATATTATTATTTGACTTAGTTATGCTGTTAGGTAGGATGTAACATGTGTGCTCAGTTAGTCTTGATTGTCTAACTACTGTAATTATCGCTCTTTGCTCGTTTCCCTGCCGGCTTCTTGCTGGGCAGCAACCTACGAAGCTATCACGTGATCGAGGGGGGGGGTGTCCTCACCTCGCCTGAAGTATTCAGTCTGGTCTAGACTCGCTGGGTGGTTGGACGTATTCCAAACAAAGTGCCTAAATCTCCCTTAAAGGCACTTGTTGGAAGATCGTCTTGTCTCATTATTCTTGTTAGTTCTGTAGAACTCTGTTCACAGAACATTGTATAGACTTAGTGATTTTCGACGTTGTACTAAGGTTGTGTTGCATAGACACTCTGAGCATCTCAGGTCCTGAGCTGTAGCTTCTAGATAAGATAAGATAAGATTTCGTTCGGATTTTTAACCCCGGAGGGTTAGCCACCCAGGATAACCCAAGAAAGTCAGTGCGTCATCGAGGACTGTCTAACTTATTTCCATTGGGGTCCTTAATCTTGTCCCCCAGGATGCGACCCACACCAGTCGACTAACACCCAGGTACCTATTTGCTGCTAGGTGAACAGGACAACAGGTGTAAGGAAACGTGTCGAATGTTTCCACCCGCCGGGAATCGAACCCGGGCCCTCCGTGTGTGAAGCGGGAGCTTTAGCCACCAGGCCACCGCTGGTATCTGTGTATTATCAGTCGGGGATTTTCTTATGAACTTAGATTCAGTAGTATGGGAGATGTGTGACTTTTGTTGAGGATCTGCAGATGGTCCCTACTTAGTGTCCTTATATTATCTCCTTGTTCCTGATTCTGTGTCGCAGTTGCTTGTTATATTGCTATTGGGCTTAGCATTCTTTTTATTGTTCAAGCAGTGTTCTGATTGCCAGTTGGTCAAGAAGTTAGTTTGTGAGGACTTTGTCATTCACTTGTTTAAGTCTAGTCGAGTCTTGAGACATAGCGAACTACTTTGAGCACTTACACACATACACACAAACTTGTACATATTTGTAATATCTTATTAAATGTTAATGTACCAGACGGTACTTAAGAATTATAAATGTGATATGTGCTTTCAGCACAATACTACTGTATACGAGAGAAGTGATTATTATTAATTTGTTTGAATTGATTAATTTAATTTGATAATATACCTCTAGATGATACTTAATAAATTTATTAAATTTTAATTTATCTAGTTAGCCTACCAGTTGTAATCCTGAAGCACTATTGAATCATACTGAATTCTAATGGATAATTGGACAAGGATACTGACTACTTGTTACGAAAACCCAGTAACAGGCTGGATGCTAGAAGGGCAGTCCTTTCTAGTATTCACTGGAGATCTCCAAGCTTTTAGAATCGCGTTTTTTGTAACAACCAGCAACCAGCAGTATTCCAGGCTACTGCATCATCCATCACTCTTTAAAAACTACACACGTGCAGCATCTGGGTATCTTTATTGTAGATGTTTCGCCATCCAGCGGCTTTATCAGTACAAAATCAAGGACAAAAAGGAAGACAGTAGAACTATATATTTGTACTGATAAAGCCACTGGAGGGCGAAACGTCTAGAATACTGTATAAGATACATTTACATCCATCACTGTTGACACTAAGTTGCACCGTAAATGTTTATCAACGTTTATGTTATCATAATGGATCTAACTTCTTTCCTGTTACATTCAAATTCTTTACTTATTAAAACTTACAATAAGTGGCACATATAAACCAAGGTTACATTAAAACTTTTTTCCTCAACGTACTTTCTTTACCTGATTTATAAACTTTATTAAGTAGTATAAAATCAGTAGTATGAAACACATAATTACATTAATTATTTTATGATTGAGTTTTTGCATGTCTATGTCTGGCTTCTCCAACAAGTCAGTAAGAGTGTAAAGTGTACCCAGTGATGACACTGACTCAATAATCATCAAGGAGACAAGTTCAGTGTTATGTATTAACTTTAGTGCCCATTACGTTGGTAAACAACTCTCTATAATATAGAAACTCACAAGCTGATTCTTTTCTTTGGCATAACATGGTTCTTATACCTCTTATCTGAGGAAGTGGGTTAATAAGAGGAGATGCAGCCCACATAGTCGACTTGAGATCCATTACTGATGTTTATACATTACAAGTTAGGCAACACATTTCTTGATCAATTATACACATGTGCAACACTTGGGTATCTTCATTGAGGTTCCTCAATAAGATACCCAAGTGTTGGACATGTGTCTAATTTATCAACTTGTCGGTTCTCTGAATCATTCATCTACAACACATTTCTTCTTTCGTAATTAATTTAAACAACTGACTGCCGGTGATATACATACGTCTTAAATGACACTAGATAGGGAAGTGAAGTTCTCTTGTATATAACGTTAAGATTTCACGCTGCTTATAGAATTTAATGTTGTATGGTTCTCTTATACATCTGGATTTGTGTTTACTTATTTCTAAATACATCGTAGGAGTTCTAGTGACACTGCATGGTTTATTTCCAAGTATCTTATTACCACTTACCAAGTGATCGTGCAGCTACCGCTGGGAATGTTCCAACTTCTACCTAATATACCACGGTAGTCTTCCAATACCATTTCAGAGAGCGTCATTTTGTATTAGCTCGAAGAGGCTAAGGGAATAATGAATTAACCATCAAAGGTCATGTTTATCACTGACGCTATTTTTGTATCAGCACCACAGTTGGGGCTGTAGCCAGCAATACCTTTGAGAAAATTTGACCTATCTTTGAGATGCAGTTAAGACAAGTCCTGATCGATTAAATGTTGTCTGAAGTTCATCAAGAACAGAATTTATTTTCTTAGATATTGTTGGACGGGTGCTGACAGCAACAGCATAGTTAACAGCATATACATTCCTTCTGTGTACACAATGTCAATTCCTGAATTAAGTCTTACGTTGAAAACTTTGGTATAGGACAAATAAAACGCCATTACATAGGTAAGCAATTATCCAGGTGAGTAAGAGACCACAAATATTAATTAAGGACAGCTCACCTAAGCTGTATTTGCAATATCAAATGGAAATTTTAAATCAACAAATACAGCAAAACTAGAAAAGTGAGCAGTTAGAAAAAAGGTGGTAATACAAATTTCTGTACATACACTTTTCGCATTAATAAAAGCGAGAGTTAACATCTTTAAGGATAGATGAATCTATAAAATTGTTTGTTGTTGTTGTTTAGGAATAAAGAGTGAAACTGTTAACAGAAGAATTAGGAGATGGGGGAGACAGCACGAGTGTAAGTAACAATGTGAGGCAGCAGCCCTTGAGGATTTGAGGATGTCATGAGTTACGTCGTCTTCTCCAGTGTTCACGTCGTTTTAACAGTGTATAACTTATGCTCTGCAAAAGGACACTTGCACTCGTCTATCATTAATGAACTTAATCAGTTTCAGCCAACATTGTTAGCATAACACGGTACTCCCATCACCATCACTGCCTCCAAAACCATCACATCATCACCAGCTGCATCACCAATCAACCATATTCATCACTACGACGCTGTCCCATAGCCACCACCAACAACACCAGCAGGCACAACTTAGCCACACCATCACCAAAAACAACAGCAGCAGGTAGGCAGGTGTTCACACATGTTGGCACAACTTAGCCAACACCATCACCAACAATAACACCATCGCCAACAATAACACCATCACCAACAACAACACCAGCAGGCAGGCAGGTGTTCACACAGATGCTGGCACAACTTAGCCAACACCATCGCCAACAATAACACTATCACCAACAAAACGCCAGCAGACAGGCAGGTCCTCACACACTTGCTGGCACAACTTAGCCAACACCACCACCAATAATAACACCATCACCAACAAAACACCAGCAGACAGGCAGGTCCTCACACACTTGCTGGCACAACTTAGCCAACACCATCACCAACAATAACACCATCACCAACAAAACACCAGCAGACAGGCAGGTCCTCACACACTTGCTGGCACAACTTAGCCAACACCATCACCAACAATAACACCATCACCAACAAAACACCAGCAGGCAGGCAGGTCCTCACACACTTGCTGGCACAACTTAGCCAACACCATCACCAACAATAACACCATCACCAACAAAACACCAGCAGGCAGGCAGGTCCTCACACACTTGCTGGCACAACTTAGCCAACACCATCACCAATAATAACACCATCACCAACAAAACGCCAGCAGACAGGCAGGTCCTCACACACTTGCTGGCACAACTTAGCCAACACCATCACCAACAATAACACCATCACCAACAAAACACCAGCAGACAGGCAGGTCCTCACACACTTGCTGGCACAACTTAGCCAACACCATCACCAACAATAACACCATCACCAACAAAACACCAGCAGGCAGGCAGGTCCTCACACACTTGCTGGCACAACTTAGCCAACACCATCACCAACAATAACACCATCACCAACAAAACACCAGCAGGCAGGCAGGTCCTCACACACTTGCTGGCACAACTTAGCCAACACCATCACCAACAATAACACCATCACCAACAAAACACCAGCAGACAGGCAGGTCCTCACACAGTTGCTGGCACAACTTAACCAACACCATCACCAACAATAACACCATCACTAACAAAACACCAGCAGGCAGGCAGGTCCTCATACAGTTTCTGGCACAACTTAGCCAACACCATCACCAACAAAACACCAGCAGGCAGGCAGGTACTCACACAGTTGCTGGCACAACTTAGCCAACACTTTAAAAGCTCCCGCGGGAAATCTTTTAATAACCCTTATGGAAGCCTGTGGAGCCGAGGCTCTCAGAGTGGCGCTGGATACCCGAAGAACACCTCAAGAACATTCCGGGGGTCAACGCCCCCGTGACCCGCTCCTAGACCAGGAGGACCAGTGTTAGATGCTTGGTTAATTAGGTTTTAAGGCTATCCACTACAGAAAGGGTCGTAAAGGCTGAATGTAACCTGTTCACCACAATTTAAGGCTATTTTAGTCCCAAATATGAGCCAATGGGAATCAACGTAAACTCAAAGTGTATATATATTGATATATACCTCCAGATATACATGCACTGTTGCTCTCAGTATACACACATGGAGATATACTCATCAGAATACCTTCAGCGTCCAGTGTTACAGCTGCAGTATCTTATATGCTACAACCCCCTCCCTCCCACACACAGAGCGGACCTAGTAGCAACTACCAAAGAGGCGGGGCCAGGAGCTATGAAGCGACCTCTGCAACCAGTTAATTGCAGAGTTCAACAGCAGACGCGAAGCTACCTAATCTTAAAACTGCTTTCAGGAATCTGAACAAGGATTCATTTATAACACTATACATCACGTAGGTTAGGCCCGTCTTAGAGTACTTAACGCCAGTGGCCCGGTGGTCTGGTGGCTAAAGCTCCCGCTTCACACACGGAGGGCCCGGGTTCGATTCCCGGCGGGTGGAAATTCCGACACGTTTCCTTACACCTATTGTCCTGTTCACCTAGCAGCAAATAGGTACCTGGGTGTTAGTCGACTGGTGTGGGTCGCATCCTGGGGGACAAGATTAAGGACCCCAATGGAAATAAGTTAGACAGTCCTCGATGACGCACTGACTTTCTTGGGTTATCCTGGGGGGCTAACCCTCCGGGGTTAAAAATCCAAACGAAATCTTATCTTATCTTATCTTAGCATGGAGCCCTCAGCTGATCAAACACAAACAACAAAGATCCAATGGTTGGCAAGAGATTAATACCGGAACTCTAGCAGCAATGTGAATAAATACCTTTGGAGTTTCTCAAACTTCACTTTTGTGTTTGACAAGATGACGGTTCCACACCGGAGCTACATACTTAAAAAAATAGTATCATACATGTATTGAAGAATGTCTGGAAGGAATCTTTACAATGACATTCTTTATGTTTGGTAATCTGAGCTCATTATCACTGCAGTCTGTGTTTTATTTGTTGTGTGGTACTGTCTCAAACTTTTTTTTATTTACAGCCAAGTACTATATAGTCCCCATTATTCTTTTAAATATATTATCATTGGCCTCTATTAGATTTGAAAAAAACAAAGACTTCACGATACTGAAGCCTCGTTGATGTTCCGTGGGAATTTTGCAATGTTGTATGTATTATTAACCTTCCCATAACTTTTCACGGTATACGTGTCAGTGATATTAAACATTACGTATATGTTCCATCTTCCAGGCATCTGCCAATTTTCTTGCTTTTTTTAATTCATTTCTCGAAGATCTGGTTAAATGGTTTTCCCAGGGTTTAGAGTGCTTTTCTTAGTATCCCGGCTGCCTCTCCTCCACACAGTGTTACCTAGCTACCTCTCCTCCACACAGTGTTACCTAGCTACCTCTCCTCCACACAGTGTTACCTACCTACCTCTCCTCCACACAGTGTTACTTAGCTGTCTCTCCTCCACACAGTGTTACCTAGCTACCTCTCCTCCACACAGTGTTACCTAGCTACCTCTCCTCCACACAGTGTTACTTAGCTACCTCTCCTCCACACAGTGTTACTTAGCTGTCTCTCCTCCACACAGTGTTACCTAGCTACCTCTCCTCCAAACAGTGTTACCTAGCTACCTCTCCTCCACAGTGTTACTTAGTGTCTCTCCTCCACACAGTGCTACCTAGCTACCTCTCCACACAGTGTTAAATAGCTACCTCTCCTCCACACAGTGTTACTTAGCTGTCTCTCCTCCACACAGTGTTACCTAGCTACCTCTCCTCCACACAGTGTTACCTAGCTACCTCTCCTCCACACAGTGTTACCTAGCTACCTCTCCTCCACACAGTGTTACCTAGCTACCTCCTCCACACAGTGTTACCTAGCTACCTCTCCTCCACACAGTGTTACCTAGCTACCTCTCCTCCACACAGTGTTACTTAGCTACCTCTCCACACAGTGTTACTTAGCTGTCTCTCCTCCACACAGTGTTACCTGGCTGTCTCTCCTCCACACAGTGTTACCTAGCTACCTCTCCTCCACACAGTGTTACCTAGCTACCTCTCCTCCACACAGTGTTACCTAGCTACCTCTCCTCCACACAGTGTTACCTAGCTACCTCTCCACACAGTGTCAGCTGTCTCTCCTCCACACAGTGTTACCTAGCTACCTCTCGTCCACACAGTGTTACTTAGCTACCTCTCCTCCACACAGTGTTACCTAGCTACCTCTCCTCCACACAGTGTGACCTAGCTACCTCTCCTCCACACAGTGTTACCTAGCTACCTCTCCTCCACACAGTGTTACTTAGCTGTCTCTCCTCCACACAGTGTTACCTAGCTGTCTCTCCACACAGTGTTACTTAGCTTCCTCTCCTCCACACAGTGTTACCTAGCTACCTCTCCTCCACACAGTGTTACTTAGCTTCCTCTCCTCCACACACTGTTACCTACCTACCTCTCCTCCCCACAGTGTTACCTACCTACCTCTCCTCCCCACAGTGTTACCTAGCTACCTCTCCACACAGTGTTACCTACCTACCTCTCCTCCACACAGTGTTACCTAGCTACCTCTCCTCCACACAGTGTTACCTAGCTACCTCTCCTCCACACAGTGTTACTTAGCTTCCTCTCCTCCACACAATGTTACCTAGCTACCTCTCCTCCACACAATGTTACCTAGCTACCTCTCCACACAGTGTTACTTAGCTTCCTCTCTTCCACACAATGTTACCTAGCTACCACTCCTCCACACAGTGTTACCTAGCTACCCCTCCCCCACACACTGTTACCTAGCTACCTCTCCTCCACACAGTGTTACTTAGCTTCCTCTCCTCCACACAGTGTTACCTAGCTACCTCTCCTCCACACAGTGTTACCTAGCTACCTTTCCTCCACACATTGTTACCTAGCTACCTCTCCTCCACACAGAGTTACCTAGCTACCTCTCCTCCACACAGTGTTACTTAGCTACCTCTCCACACAGTGTTACTTAGCTGCCTCTCCTCCACAGTGTTACTTAGCTACCTCTCCACACAGTGTTACTTAGCTACCTCTCCTCCACACAGTATTATTTAGCTACCTCTCCACACAGTGTTACCTAGCTACCTCTCCTCCACAGTGTTACTTAGCTACCTCTCCTCCACACAGTGTTACTTAGCTGCCCCTCCACACAGTGTTACCTAGCTTCCTCTCCTCCACACAGTGTTACCTAGCTTCCTCTCCTCCACACAGTGTTACCTAGCTACCTCTCCTCCACACAGTGTTACCTAGCTGCCTCTCCTCCACACAGTGTTACCTAGCTGCCTCCTCCACACAATGTTACTTAGCTGCCTCTCCTCAACACAGTGTTAACTTGCTACCTCTCCTCCACACAGTGTTACTTAGCTGCTTCTCCACACAGTGTTACCTAGCTACCTCTTCTCCACATAGTGTTACCTAGCTTCCTCTCCTCCACACAGTGTTACTTAGCTGCCTCTCCACACAGTGTTACCTAGCTACCTCTTCTCCACATAGTATTACTTAGCTCTCTTTCCTCCACACAGTGTTATCTAGCTGCCTCTCCTCTGCACAGTGTTACCTAGCATCCTCTCCTTCACACAGTGTTACCTATCTACCTCTCCTAAACACAGTGTTACCTAGCTACTTCTCCACACAGTTACCTAGCTACCTCTCCTCCACACAGTGTTACCTAGCTACCTCTCCTCCACACAGTGTTACCTAGCTGCCTCTCCTCCACACAGTGTTACTATCTACCTCTCCTGTTACCTAGCTTCTCCTAGCTGCCTCTCCTCCACACAGTGTTACCTAGCAGTGTTACCTCTCTCCACACAGTGTTACCTAGCTACCTCTCCTCCACACAGTGTTACTTAGCTGCCTCTCCACACAGTGTTACCTAGCTACCTCTCCTCCACACTGTTACCTAGCTGCCTCTCTCCACAGTGTTACCTAGCTGCCTCTCCTCCACACAGTGTTACCTAGCTACCTCTCCCCCACACCTAGCTGCCTCCTCCACACAGTGTTACCTAGCTACCTCTCCTCCACACAGTGTTACCTAGCTGCTCTCTCCACACAGTGTTACCTAGCTACCTCTCCTCCACACAGTGTTACCTAGCTGCCTCTCCTCCAGTGTTACCTAGCTACCTCTCCTCCACACAGTGTTACCTAGCTACCTCTCCTCCACACAGTGTTACCTAGCTACCTCTCCTCCACACAGTGTTACCTAGCTACCTCTCCTCCACACAGTGTTACTTAGCTGCCTCTCCTCCACACAGTGTTACTTAACTGCCTCTCCTCCACAGTGTTACTTAGTTTCCTCTCCTCCACAGTGTTACTTAGCTGACTCTCTTCCACACAGTGTTACTTAGCTACCTCTCTACACAGTGTTACTTAGCTACCCCTCCTACACAGTGTTACTTAGCTGTCTCTCCTCCACACAGTGTTACTTAGCTTCCTCTCCTCCACACAATGTTGCTTAGCTACCTCTTCTCCACACAGTGTTACTTAGCTGCCTCTCCTCCACACAGTGTTACTTAGCTGCCTCTCCTCCAAACAGTGTTGCCCAGCTGCCTCTCCTCTGCATAGTGTTACCTAGTTACCTCTCCTCCACACAGTGTTACCTAGCTGGCTCTCCTCCACACAGTGTTACCTAGCTGGCTCTCCTCCACACAGTGTTACAATCATATGTAGCATCTTGCCTAGAAGGGGAGTAGGAAATGAATGGTTGTCTAGGGCAATTGGTGTAAATTGCTGGCTAGACAGATACTGCAAGGAACTTGCAATCCCATTCATTGACAACTGGAACAACTTTTATGGCAAACATGATATGTATGCAAGGGATGGGGTTCATCTCTCTGGGGCAGGGGTGGTAGCACTTGCAGACTCGATTGAGAAGGCCATTGGTGAAATGCCTATGATTTTAAACTGATGGAAGATAGAGGTATGGGTGTGTGTGGGAAACAAGCAGGTTGCAACACTAGGGTTGGAAACAGTAAATGTATAAAAGGCATTCAGCATGAAGTTATAAATAAAGACAATAGAACAGGTCAGAAAACAAAGGGGGACAGCAGAGGGCAGCAAGGGACTAGCTCCCTTAAGGTTTACTATACTAATAGCAGGAGTGTTAGAAATAAGATAGATGAGCTAAGATTAATTGCAAGTGCAGGAAACAGATATTATTGCTATAACAGAGACCTGGCTCAATCTGAAAGATTGAGAGATGCCATCTGAATGTCACATACAAGGCTATAAATTATTCCACACTGACAGGGTCAACAGGAAAGGTGGTGGAGTAGCGATGTATGTCAGAGACAATTTAAATTGTTGTGTTAGACAAGATATTAAATTAGAAGCGTTGTCAGTGGAACGCCTTCCAACTGAACAAAAGAAACTAATGGAAAAATAAATAAATAAAGAAATGATTTAAGGAAAAACAAGATAAAATGATTTGAGAATTTTACTTAAAATTTAAATATAATAAAAAAAATATGGCCTTCAATTCAGGTAGTTTGGTAGGAGTAGGTATGGCCCTAGATAGTTCCTCTGATGTTATTTATGTAGGTTATCCTGGGCAGATGGTAATCCGATGTTCTGGAATCTCCTACCACTTGGATGGAGCACAAGTAGTATAGGTAAGGGCCGGTAGTTGTAGAATAATGTTAATAAGTATTATTAACTCACGTCTTGCCCCTTTATCTGGCGTCTATCCTGGAAGACCACGCCAGGAACAGAGCTGACAAATAAGAGAAAATAAAACTGGTTACCCATAGTCATGATAATATAACATCTAAGAAAGAAAAAGAATGATAAAGGCCAAAATCATTACTGGTAACCAGCAAACACTAGAAAAGAACAAACAGTAATACTCCTGGTAGATCACCCTACCTGATTAGGAGAAGAGTGGAGGCGAAGTGACTCTCCAAACTTCCATCCACACCAGGTAAGGTCAATATTACCAGGAGTAGAAACTTTAACAAATCGGACACCAGGAACTAGTTTTGCCCCAGCCCGCCAGAGAGGGGGGGGTGTGTGCGCGCGCAACGTAACTCTCTAATGGTTCCTGGTTGCCCGAACAACCTTAACCCCACTTACACCTACTTTTCCCTCACAAGCGTCAGCCACTGAATCTGTTTGGTTACAGCTTCTCGAGGGCCGAGAAAAACTAATTTTGGGTGTGATTTACAGGGCCCCAAATCTTGATAGGGAGTGCAGTAAACTTCTATGGGACGAAATTCGTAAGGCATCTACATACGAAAATGTTGTGCTAATGGGAGATTTCAACTATAGACAGATTGACTGGAGCAATTTGACAGGAAATTTAGAGTCGGGTGACTTTCTTGATACGATCCAGGATTGTTTTTTAAAACAGTTTGTGACAGAGCCAACTAGGGGAAATAACCTCCTTGACTTGGTTCTCGCCAGTAGGGAAACACTAATTAATAATCTTGAGGTTAATGATGAGCTTGGGGAGAGTGATCACAAATCACTCAGTTTTAACATATCATGGAATTCCCCTAATAATGGCAATCAAGTCTCCGTCCCTGACTTTCGCTTGGCTGATTTCATAGGACTGAAAAATTACTTAGGTGGGCTGAACTGGAATGACCTGACTAGGGGTCAGGTAGGTGGTGATGGTTGCCGATATGATGCTTTCCAGGGCATAGTTCTAGCTGCTCAGTCAAATTATGTTCCAAATAGGGAAATCAGATCAAACAAAAATGATCCTAAATGGAGAACAAAAGATTAAAACATTATTTAAAAGAGAGGCATATATAGAACAAAAGAGGAGAGGGGCAATTTGAAAACGATATATTAGTTTAAAAAGAGAAATAAAAAAGGGGAAATTTGAAAAGCAAAAGAGATTATGAGGTTAAAAGGAAGAGAATAAGACTAACCAAAGGATTCTTTGGTTACAGAAGAAGACGGAAAATAGGCCCCAAAAGTTCCTCGGGTCAGCTACTGACAGTGATAAGGAAATTTTAGAATTTTAACACATACTTCCTCTCAGTTTTTTAAAAGGAGGATACCAGGATATTCCCGAAAGATAAATTTTGTAGAAAGACGATAATAACCGGGACTATTAGGTCACAAGTGAATGGTCCTTTAGGGGAAATAGATAAATTAAAACCAAAAAACCCCGGGCCCATGAACTGTATGGGGGTTTTAAAGGAATGTAAAGAGGAGCTTAGACACCTTTTAATTTTTTCAACATATCACTACAAACTGGCATGGGCCAGATAATGGAAAAAGGCAAAGGGAAACCATTTTCAAAACAGGTGACAGGTCCTTAGCTTCGAACTATAGACCAATAAATAACCCCCATAGTGGGGAAAATTTTTTGGGAAACAAAATCCGAGGCAGTTGTAGCCATTGAAAAGCAAAAATTTAAACAAAATCTCAGCATGGTTTTACAAAGGGACGTTCCTGCCTTCGAATTTATTAACTTTTTCACTAAGGTATTTGAGGAGGTGATCTGAAGAATATGATATTGTGTTTGGACTTGAAGGCTTTGACAGGGTCCCACATCAGAGACTATTGAGGAAAATTAAAAATGGGAAAAGGGGGAAAATTTTTCCCGGATAGAGGATGGTGACAAAGGCAGCAGAGAGTTTGCATAAATGGGGGGGAAATCAGAGTGGGGGAAGGGGGCCGAGGGGGTTCCAGGGTCAGTGTTGGGCCCCCCGCTGTTACAATCTACATAAACGACATAGATGAGGGTAAAAAGCGACATCGGCTTTGGATGAACCAAAATAGGCCGTCGAATCATTCTGACGAGGACATCGAGTCCAGGAAGATTTGAATAGACTGATGGTGGTCGGAGAAGTGGGAGAGCATTTTAAAATAGACAAACAAAGTTCTAAATGTTGAAGGGGCAAAACTTTCCACATATAAACAAATAATGTAGATCTTAATATTACGGGTTGGGAAAAAAATTTAGAGTTCTTTAGCAGTAATCGAAACCAAGACAAAGTGCATAAGTTTCGCAAAAAGCTAATAGAACCTTCTTCAAACAAGAAGCATAAATAAAGGAGTCCTCAGGTTGTTTTTCAACCTATACATCCTTGGTTAGCCTCATTTAGATTATGCTGCAAAGTTTTTACCGTATTTCAGAATGGATATAAATTCTCTGGAAAAAGTACAAAGGAGGATGACAAAGATGATCCCATGTATCAGAAACCTTCCCCATGAGGGTAGACTAAGGGGCCCCGAAACTGCACTCTAGAAAGACGTAGAATTTGGGGAAAAATTGAGGTTTTTATGGAAGACAGGAATAAATAAAGGGGATGTTTGTGCTGATAATTCAGGTAGACAGGGCCCAGAATGGTTTGGGGTTGGAAAAAATTTAGATTCAGGAGGGAATAGGGAAAATACTGGGGTTGAGGGGATGATGGGAAAAACCCCGACGTTTTAGAGGCCAGAACGTTGTGTAGCTTTTAAAAAAAGGTTGATAAATACATGAGTAGATGGGGTGGGGTGGTGGGACCCCATAGCTTTTGGGGAACGGGTCGGTGCCCCTCCCTTGAGTCAAAGTACCGACCACTAGGTTGGGTATTGGGTTGCCGGTAGGGACTTGACCTGCCCGCATGGGCCAGCAGGCCTTTTGCAGTGTTCCTTCGTTCTAGTTCATGTTCTTTTTATGCCACTTATGTTTAAAATGGTTAAAATGACAAATTGATGAAAGACACATGAAAAGAGTTAGGTATTTACTGAAACGTTTTGCCTTTTTTAAGAAGCTTTTTCAGTCAAAAAGTCAGCAGGCAAAATGAAAAAAGAATTCATCCACACTTTGGGGAAATGGCATTTTTGCACGCTTCCAGGACTGACCACCCAAATACCACTCCGGGGTTTATGGACTGATTACACATCTTCACTACACATGCTGACTCGATTTGACTGAAGAAGTTTATTTTGTAGCGGGTTTCAAAAATAAAGATCCCATGTTATACACGTGTCAACCACCTTTTAAAACGCCAGGGTTTACATCATACCCACGTTTATCTTTCCTGCTGGCTCTCAGACACTTCATCCCCTCTCTACTTCCCCCAGTTTAAAAAGGCAAAACAGCAAGAGGAGGGGCGCACTTGGGAACTGATAATCCCTCTAGACTTTATTTGTCAAAAAAAAAACTGTGTTCAGTATTTTATTCGCAACAAGCAACAAAGCCACCAAAATCCTAGTAATACCTCTGATCCTACTGTTTTAGAGAATATTACTCAGGATAGATGACTAGCGTCAGAGAGTGTATCTGACGAAAAGATTCGTTCAGCGATGAGTCCTTACTTTTCGAGAGGTAAAGTAGGATTTGACGAATCACATCTGAGATAATTACTTTCAGAGACACTGGCAGTTATCTCACCTTATTGAGAGAAGATGTACTGCCCATAACTGATGATACCTATTGCAAGATAGATGTATTGCTAGAAGCCTATGGTGGGGCTGTTATAAAAGTACCTCTTCACAAAATTTATATTGAAACAAGCTATTATACTGGTTATATTTCAGTGGGTATATCCAGTGGTCTATTTCCCATCAGGTCAATAGACTTGTTGATAGGGAACGATATCCTTCATGCTGGTATATGTAAGGAACCACTTGTGATTGATAATAACACTGATGATTATTATGCCATTGAAGCTTGTAGAGAGAAGCCTGTTTTATTTCCTCTCAGCGCAATTACTAGAGCTATGTCAAAGATTCAACAACCATCCCTGTCTCCTGTTGAGTTAGTGGATGACAATGATTTGGGGTTGAATGTTTAGTGACACTCTGCGCCCCGGATCATTAACACCAACTCCCCCATATCATCAACCTAGTCAGGACACAACTGATGTTAAATTTCTTACTCATGATGATTTAATCAAGGATCAGTTTGTTGATCAGTCACTGGAAAGACTGAGAGATATAGCAATTACTGAGAGTGAAGCAAAGGATCTCGATAATTGTTACTATTATAGTAATGGTGTACTGATGGAGAAAAATACATGTAAGTTGTCAGCTGATAGTGTTTCCACCACAGTCAAGCATCTCATAGTGTTACCAGTTACATTTCGTGAACACGCCATTGATTTTGTTCACAATAGTCCCATAGGAGGACATTTGGATGTCAAAAAGACACTTGGTAAACTGGCAAAACATTTTACTTGGCCAAAGATTAAGGAAACAGTAGCTGATGATGTGCGACATTGCCACGTGTTAAGTGATAGACAAGCCAGCACACACACCTCCACCTACACCTCTCACTGTGTTCATTAGTAGCAAAGTTCAGTTCATCTGGACTAGACATTGTTCAGACTCATTCAAAAGGTTGAAGCATCTGCTTTCCTCTGCTCCAGTGTTGAGTCCTAATTTCAATCTTCCCTTCTTTTTACATATAGATGCCAGTGGTTATGCAGTGGGTGCTGTGCTGCTCCAACAGTCAACATCCACTGATATTCTCCATCCTATGTTACTATTCATTTAAGCTCAAACAACAACAGAAAAATTATGCCACTATTGAGAAAGAGGCTCTAGCTCTTGTGGTGTCCTTTGAACATTTTGATGTATATTTGGGCACTTCCCCATTTAAAATTTACGTAATTTTATGCCCAAATACCTTTTGTTACTTGCTATGTCAAATTCAGTTTAGTAACTTAATCCCTCCAGCCCATATTAACTATGTATACTCGTGTCATGTCTAATTATATTTATATATTCACAGTAGTGATGTGTATGAGGAGGAGACATAAGCTGAGTGATGAGCGGGTAGTGTGGTGTGGGCGATGTTACTGCGTGGCGGAACACTGTCCTGCCGCAGCCCCCCCCCCTCACCACACACCTTAAGCTGTTTCATACTCAGATGTCCATACTGCATAGCATTCCACAACCACTACTTAAGAGTGGAATGCATTCTTGTCTATTATGATCGAGCCTCATTGTGTCAGGCTCTGCGCTATCCTGTCTCTACACTGATGTACATAACCACAAGTATGCAGAGATACGATACTGTGTACTGCCCTTGTACTAGGGGCATAACTTATAGTGAAACAGACACTGTTAAATTATAGAAGTGCTTGGCACAAGAGTGACTCTGATTAATGTTTATATTAAATTGTATTGATATGAGTAATCAGTAATAATGTGAAAGACATTAATGCAACTCCTAGTGCGACCATTTATCGTGTTGGGGGGTGTTGCAACCCCTGAATGGGTTGCAATATATATAATGTATATTATGATTATGAATATAATGTATATTACCTTTTCATATAATTTTATGCTGCTTATATTTGCGATAATAGCTAAATCGTAAATGTATTGCTTTATATTATTATTTGACTTAGTTATGCTGTTAGGTAGGATGTAACATGTGTGCTCAGTTAGTCTTGATTGTCTAACTACTGTAATTATCGCTCTTTGCTCGTTTCCCTGCCGGCTTCTTGCTGGGCAGCAACCTACGAAGCTATCACGTGATCGAGGGGGGGGGTGTCCTCACCTCGCCTGAAGTATTCAGTCTGGTCTAGACTCGCTGGGTGGTTGGACGTATTCCAAACAAAGTGCCTAAATCTCCCTTAAAGGCACTTGTTGGAAGATCGTCTTGTCTCATTATTCTTGTTAGTTCTGTAGAACTCTGTTCACAGAACATTGTATAGACTTAGTGATTTTCGACGTTGTACTAAGGTTGTGTTGCATAGACACTCTGAGCATCTCAGGTCCTGAGCTGTAGCTTCTAGATAAGATAAGATAAGATTTCGTTCGGATTTTTAACCCCGGAGGGTTAGCCACCCAGGATAACCCAAGAAAGTCAGTGCGTCATCGAGGACTGTCTAACTTATTTCCATTGGGGTCCTTAATCTTGTCCCCCAGGATGCGACCCACACCAGTCGACTAACACCCAGGTACCTATTTGCTGCTAGGTGAACAGGACAACAGGTGTAAGGAAACGTGTCGAATGTTTCCACCCGCCGGGAATCGAACCCGGGCCCTCCGTGTGTGAAGCGGGAGCTTTAGCCACCAGGCCACCGCTGGTATCTGTGTATTATCAGTCGGGGATTTTCTTATGAACTTAGATTCAGTAGTATGGGAGATGTGTGACTTTTGTTGAGGATCTGCAGATGGTCCCTACTTAGTGTCCTTATATTATCTCCTTGTTCCTGATTCTGTGTCGCAGTTGCTTGTTATATTGCTATTGGGCTTAGCATTCTTTTTATTGTTCAAGCAGTGTTCTGATTGCCAGTTGGTCAAGAAGTTAGTTTGTGAGGACTTTGTCATTCACTTGTTTAAGTCTAGTCTAGTCTTGAGACATAGCGAACTACTTTGAGCACTTACACACATACACACAAACTTGTACATATTTGTAGTATCTTATTAAATGTTAATGTACCAGACGGTACTTAAGAATTATAAATGTGATATGTGCTTTCAGCACAATACTACTGTATACGAGAGAAGTGATTATTATTAATTTGTTTGAATTGATTAATTTAATTTGATAATATACCTCTAGATGATACTTAATAAATTTATTAAATTTTAATTTATCTAGTTAGCCTACCAGTTGTAATCCTGAAGCACTATTGAATCATACTGAATTCTAATGGATAATTGGACAAGGATACTGACTACTTGTTACGAAAACCCAGTAACAGGCTGGATGCTAGAAGGGCAGTCCTTTCTAGTATTCACTGGAGATCTCCAAGCTTTTAGAATCGCGTTTTTTGTAACAACCAGCAACCAGCAGTATTCCAGGCTACTGCATCATCCATCACTCTTTAAAAACTACACACGTGCAGCATCTGGGTATCTTTATTGTAGATGTTTCGCCATCCAGCGGCTTTATCAGTACAAAATCAAGGACAAAAAGGAAGACAGTAGAACTATATATTTGTACTGATAAAGCCACTGGAGGGCGAAACGTCTAGAATACTGTATAAGATACATTTACATCCATCACTGTTGACACTAAGTTGCACCGTAAATGTTTATCAACGTTTATGTTATCATAATGGATCTAACTTCTTTCCTGTTACATTCAAATTCTTTACTTATTAAAACTTACAATAAGTGGCACATATAAACCAAGGTTACATTAAAACTTTTTTCCTCAACGTACTTTCTTTACCTGATTTATAAACTTTATTAAGTAGTATAAAATCAGTAGTATGAAACACATAATTACATTAATTATTTTATGATTGAGTTTTTGCATGTCTATGTCTGGCTTCTCCAACAAGTCAGTAAGAGTGTAAAGTGTACCCAGTGATGACACTGATTCAATAATCATCAAGGAGACAAGTTTAGTGTTATGTATTAACTTTAGTGCCCATTACGTTGGTAAACAACTAACTCTATAATATAGAAACTCACAAGCTGATTCTTTTCTTTGGCATAACATGGTTCTTATACCTCTTATCTGAGGAAGTGGGTTAATAATAGGAGATGCAGCCCACATAGTCGACTTGAGATCCATTACTGATGTTTATACATTACAAGTTAGGCAACACATTTCTTGATCAATTATACACATGTGCAACACTTGGGTATCTTCATTGAGGTTCCTCAATAAGATACCCAAGTGTTGTATATGTGTCTAATTTATCAACTTGTCGGTTCTCTGAATTATTCATCTACAACACATTTCTTCTTTCGTAATTAATTTAAACAACTGACTGCCGGTGATATATATACGTCTTAAATGACACTAGATAGGGAAGTGAAGTTCTCTTGTATATAACGTTAAGATTTCACGCTGCTTATAGAATTTAATGTTGTATGGTTCTCTTATACATCTGGATTTGTGTTTACTTATTTCTAAATACATCGTAGGAGTTCTAGTGACACTGCATGGTTTATTTCCAAGTATCTTATTACCACTTACCAAGTGATCGTGCAGCTACCGCTGGGAATGTTCCAACTTCTACCTAATATACCACGGTAGTCTTCCAATACCATACAGTATTTCAGAGGGCGTCATTTTGTATTAGCTCGAAGAGGCTAAGGGAATAATGAATTAACCATCAAAGGTCATGTTTATCACTGACGCTATTTTTGTATCAGCACCACAGTTGGGGCTGTAGCCAGCAATACCTTTGAGAAAATTTGACCTATCTTTTAGATGCAGTTAAGACAAGTCCTGATCGATTAAATGTTGTCTGAAGTTCATCAAGAACAGAATTTATTTTCTTAGATATTGTTGGACGGGTGCTGACAGCAACAGCATAGTTAACAGCATATACATTCCTTCTGTGTACACAATGTCAATTCCTGAATTAAGTCTTACGTTGAAAACTTTGGTATAGGACAAATAAAACGCCATTACATAGGTAAGCAATTATCCAGGTGAGTAAGAGACCACAAATATTAATTAAGGACAGCTCACCTAAGCTGTATTTGCAATATCAAATGGAAATTTTAAATCGACAAATACAGCAAAACTAGAAAAGTGAGCAGTTAGAAAAAAGGTGGTAATACAAATTTCTGTACATACACTTTTCGCATTAATAAAAGCGAGAGTTAACATCTTTAAGGATAGATGAATCTATAAAATTGTTTGTTGTTGTTGTTTAGGAATAAAGAGTGAAACTGTTAACAGAAGAATTAGGAGATGGGGGAGACAGCACGAGTGTAAGTAACAATGTGAGGCAGCAGCCCTTGAGGATTTGAGGATGTCATGAGTTACGTCGTCTTCTCCAGTGTTCACGTCGTTTTAACAGTGTATAACTTATGCTCTGCAAAAGGACACTTGCACTCGTCTATCATTAATGAACTTAATCAGTTTCAGCCAACATTGTTAGCATAACACGGTACTCCCATCACCATCACTGCCTCCAAAACCATCACATCATCACCAGCTGCATCACCAATCAACCATATTGATCACTACGACGCTGTCCCATAGCCACCACCAACAACACCAGCAGGCACAACTTAGCCACACCATCACCAAAAACAACAGCAGCAGGTAGGCAGGTGTTCACACATGTTGGCACAACTTAGCCAACACCATCACCAACAATAACACCATCGCCGACAATAACACCATCACCAACAACAACACCAGCAGACAGGCAGGTGTTCACACAGATGCTGGCACAACTTAGCCAACACCATCGCCAACAATAACACTATCACCAACAAAACGCCAGCAGGCAGGCAGGTCCTCACACACTTGCTGGCACAACTTAGCCAACACCATCACCAATAATAACACCATCACCAACAAAACGCCAGCAGACAGGCAGGTCCTCACACACTTGCTGGCACAACTTAGCCAACACCATCACCAACAATAACACCATCACCAACAAAACACCAGCAGACAGGCAGGTCCTCACACACTTGCTGGCACAACTTAGCCAACACCATCACCAACAATAACACCATCACCAACAAAACACCAGCAGGCAGGCAGGTCCTCACACACTTGCTGGCACAACTTAGCCAACACCATCACCAACAATAACACCATCACCAACAAAACACCAGCAGGCAGGCAGGTCCTCACACACTTGCTGGCACAACTTAGCCAACACCATCACCAATAATAACACCATCACCAACAAAACGCCAGCAGACAGGCAGGTCCTCACACACTTGCTGGCACAACTTAGCCAACACCATCACCAACAATAACACCATCACCAACAAAACACCAGCAGACAGGCAGGTCCTCACACACTTGCTGGCACAACTTAGCCAACACCATCACCAACAATAACACCATCACCAACAAAACACCAGCAGGCAGGCAGGTCCTCACACACTTGCTGGCACAACTTAGCCAACACCATCACCAACAATAACACCATCACCAACAAAACACCAGCAGGCAGGCAGGTCCTCACACACTTGCTGGCACAACTTAGCCAACACCATCACCAACAATAACACCATCACCAACAAAACACCAGCAGACAGGCAGGTCCTCATACATTTTCTGGCACAACTTAGCCAACACCATCACCAACAATAACACCATCACCAACAAAACACCAGCAGACAGGTAGGTTCTCACACACTTGCTGGCACAACTTAGCCAACACCATCACCAACAAAACACCAGCAGGCAGGCAGGTACTCACAGTTGCTGGCACAACTTAGCCAACACTTTAAAAGCTCCCGCGGGAAATCTTTTAATAACCCTTATGGAAGCCTGTGGAGCCGAGGCTCTCAGAGTGGCGCTGGATACCCGAAGAACACCTCAAGAACATTCCGGGGGTCAACGCCCCCGTGACCCGCTCCTAGACCAGGAGGACCAGTGTTGGATGCTTGGTTAATTAGGTTTTAAGGCTATCCACTACAGAAAGGGTCGTAAAGGCTGAATGTAACCTGTTCACCACAATTTAAGGCTATTTTAGTCCCAAATATGAGCCAATGGGAATCAACGTAAACTCAAAGTGTATATATATTGATATATACCTCCAGATATACATGCACTGTTGCTCTCAGTATACACACATGGAGATATACTCATCAGAATACCTTCAGCGTCCAGTGTTACAGCTGCAGTATCTTATATGCTACAACCCCCTCCCTCCCACACACAGAGCGGACCTAGTAGCAACTACCAAAGAGGCGGGGCCAGGAGCTATGAAGCGACCTCTGCAACCAGTTAATTGCAGAGTTCAACAGCAGACGTGAAGCTACCTAATCTTAAAACTGCTTTCAGGAATCTGAACAAGGATTCATTTATAACACTATACATCACGTAGGTTAGGCCCGTCTTAGAGTACTTAACGCCAGTGGCCCGGTGGTCTGGTGGCTAAAGCTCCCGCTTCACACACGGAGGGCCCGGGTTCGATTCCCGGCGGGTGGAAATTCCGACACGTTTCCTTACACCTATTGTCCTGTTCACCTAGCAGCAAATAGGTACCTGGGTGTTAGTCGACTGGTGTGGGTCGCATCCTGGGGGACAAGATTAAGGACCCCAATGGAAATAAGTTAGACAGTCCTCGATGACGCACTGACTTTCTTGGGTTATCCTGGGTGGCTAACCCTCCGGGGTTAAAAATCCGAACAAAATCTTATCTTATCTTATCTTAGCATGGAGCCCTCAGCTGATCAAACACAAACAACAAAGATCCAATGGTTGGCAAGAGATTAATACCGGAACTCTAGCAGCAATGTGAATAAATACCTTTGGAGTTTCTCAAACTTCACTTTTGTGTTTGACAAGATGACGGTTCCACACCGGAGCTACATACTTAAAAAAATAGTATCATACATGTATTGAAGAATGTCTGGAAGGAATCTTTACAATGACATTCTTTATGTTTGGTAATCTGAGCTCATTATCACTGCAGTCTGTGTTTTATTTGTTGTGTGGTACTGTCTCAAACTTTTTTTTATTTACAGCCAAGTACTATATAGTCCCCATTATTCTTTTAAATATATTATCATTGGCCTCTATTAGATTTGAAAAAAACAAAGACTTCACGATACTGAAGCCTCGTTGATGTTCCGTGGGAATTTTGCAATGTTGTATGTATTATTAACCTTCCCATAACTTTTCACGGTATACGTGTCAGTGATATTAAACATTACGTATATGTTCCATCTTCCAGGCATCTGCCAATTTTCTTGCTTTTTTTAATTCATTTCTCGAAGATCTGGTTAAATGGTTTTCCCAGGGTTTAGAGTGCTTTTCTTAGTATCCCGATGATGCTTTATAAGGTCAGTTAACCTAGATGTATTCAGTTCCTTCAGAAGACTACTTACTTAGTTATCACTTTCATATGATTGGTCCTGCATTTGTTTATAATCTCAGCCAGTGGCCCTTGCTTGCCTGTGACGATGGTGTGACGATGGTGTAACGATGGTGTGACGATGCTGTGACGATGGTGTAACGATGCTGTGACGATGCTGTGACGATGGTGCAGCATCTCCTCACACATGCCTCTGTAATTCTCTGTGAGCAGTTCACCGCCCTTACTATACCTCTATCACCTGATCTTTTACAAACTAAAATTTTCTTCGCGAAGTCGTTCCACAGTAGCTTTCATTTTTTTGCCTTGTTGTGTGCAGTTAAGATCAACCTCTCTACTTTCTCTGCTTATCTGTTTTCTCACACAAGATGTACTCTAAAAAAGTTCTTTAAGCTCTTATTTTGTTGAGTTTTGGTTTGTACCGTCGATCAACCTAGTTCTCTCAGTACCCGCTGTCTATTGTCCTGGGTTATATACAAACATATTTGATGCTTCCTTACATTTCTGGTGAGAAAGTTGCATCATTTCTTGCCTGATTTGACGGCTAAGGTCGGTATCTCACTACTTAGCTGCCTCTCCACATATTGTTACTTAGCTGCCTCTCCTCCACACAGTGTTACTTAGCTGCCTCTCCTCCACACAGTGTTACTTAACTGCCTCTCCTCCACACAGTGTTACTTAGTTTCCTCTCCTCCACAGTGTTACTTAGCTGACTCTCTTCCACACAGTGTTACTTAGCTACCTCTCTACACAGTGTTACTTAGCTACCCCTCCTACACAGTGTTACTTAGCTGTCTCTCCTCCACACAGTGTTACTTAGCTTCCTCTCCTCCACACAATGTTACTTAGCTGCCTCTCCTCCACAGTGTTACTTAGCTTCCTCTCCTCTACCCAGTGTTACTTAGCTGCCTCTCCTCCACACAGTGTTACTTAGCTGCCTCTCCTCCACAGTGTTACTTAGCTTCCTCTCCTCTACCCAGTGTTACTTAGCTGCCTCTCCTCCACACTTACTTAGCTACCTCTCCTCCACACAGTGTTACTTAGCTGCCTCTCCTCCACACAGTGTTAATTAGCTACCTTTCCTCCAAACAGTGTTACTTAGCTGCCTCTCCTCCACACAGTGTTACTTAGCTACCTCTCCTCCACACAGTGTTACCTAGCTACCTCTCCTCCACACAGTGTTACCTAGCTACCTCTCCACACAGTGTCAGCTGTCTCTCCTCCACACAGTGTTACCTAGCTACCTCTCCTCCACACAGTGTTACTTAGCTACCTCTCCTCCACACAGTGTTACCTAGCTACCTCTCCTCCACACAGTGTGACCTAGCTACCTCTCCTCCACACAGTGTTACCTAGCTACCTCTCCTCCACACAGTGTTACTTAGCTGTCTCTCCTCCACACAGTGTTACCTAGCTGTCTCTCCACACAGTGTTACTTAGCTTCCTCTCCTCCACACTGTTACCTACCTACCTCTCCTCCCCACAGTGTTACCTACCTACCTCTCCTCCCCACAGTGTTACCTAGCTACCTCTCCTCCACACAGTGTTACCTACCTACCTCTCCTCCACACAGTGTTACCTAGCTACCTCTCCTCCACACAGTGTTACCTAGCTACCTCTTCTCCACACAGTGTTACCTAGCTACCTCTCCTCCACACAGTGTTACCTAGCAACCTCTCCTCCACACAGTGTTACTTAGCTTCCTCTCCTCCACACAATGTTACCTAGCTACCTCTCCTCCACACAATGTTACCTAGCTACCTCTCCACACAGTGTTACTTAGCTTCCTCTCCTCCACACAGTGTTACCTAGCTACCACTCCTCCACACAGTGTTACCTAGCTACCCCTCCCCCACACAGTGTTACCTAGCTACCTCTCCTCCACACAGTGTTACCTAGCTACCTCTCCTCCACACAGTGTTACCTAGCTACCTTTCCTCCACACATTGTTACCTAGCTACCTCTCCTCCACACAGAGTTACCTAGCTACCTCTCCTCCACACAGTGTTACTTAGCTTCCTCTCCACACAGTGTTACTTAGCTGCCTCTCCTCCACAGTGTTACTTAGCTACCTCTCCACACAGTGTTACTTAGCTACCTCTCCTCCACACAGTGTTACTTAGTTACCTCTCCACACAGTGTTACCTAGCTACCTCTCCTCCACAGTGTTACTTAGCTACCTCTCCTCCACACAGTGTTACTTAGCTGCCCCTCCACACAGTGTTACCTAGCTTCCTCTCCTCCACACAGTGTTACCTAGCTTCCTCTCCTCCACACAGTGTTACCTAGCTACCTCTCCTCCACACAGTGTTACCTAGCTGCCTCTCCTCCACACAGTGTTACCTAGCTGCCTCCTCCACACAATGTTACTTAGCTGCCTCTCCTCCACACAGTGTTAACTTGCTACCTCTCCTCCACACAGTGTTACTTAGCTGCTTCTCCACACAGTGTTACCTAGCTACCTCTTCTCCACATAGTGTTACCTAGCTACCTCTCCTCCACACAGTGTTACTTAGCTGCCTCTGCACACAGTGTTACCTAGCTACCTCTTCTCCACATAGTGTTACCTAGCTACCTCTCCTCCACACAGTGTTACCACACAGTGTTACCTAGCTGCCTCTCCTCCCCACGGTGTTAGCTAGCTACCTCTCCTCCACACAGTGTTACTTAGCTGCCTCTCCTCCACACATTGTTACCTAGCTACCTCTCCTCCACACAGTGTTACTTAGCTACCTCTCCTCCACACAGTTCCCTAGCTACCTCTCCTCCCCACAGTGTTAGCTAGCTACCTCTCCACCACACAGTGTTACTTAGCTACCTCTCCTCCACACAGTGTTACTTAGCTGCCTCTGCACACAGTGTTACCTAGCTACCTCTCCTCCACACAGTGTTACTTAGCTGCCTCTGCACACAGTGTTACCTAGCTACCTCTTCTCCACATAGTGTTACCTAGCTACCTCTCCTCCACACAGTGTTACCTAGCTGCCTCTCCACACAGTGTTTCTTAGCTGCCTCTCCTCCAGTGTTACCTAGCTACCTCTCCACACAGTGTTACCTAGCTACCTCTCCTCCACACAGTGTTACTTAGCTGCCTCTCCACACTGTTACCTAGCTGCCTCTCCTCCAGTGTTACCTAGCTACCTCTCCTCCACACAGTGTTACCTAGCTACCTCTCCTCCACACAGTGTTACTTAGCTACCTCTCCTCCACACAGTGTTACTTAGCTGCCTCTCCACACTGTTACCTACCTACCTCTCCTCCACACAGTGTTACTTAGCTGCCTCTCCTCCACACAGTGTTACTTAACTGCCTCTCCTCCACACAGTGTTACTTAGTTTCCTCTCCACAGTGTTACTTAGCTGACTCTCTTCCACACAGTGTTACTTAGCTACCTCTCTACACAGTGTTACTTAGCTACCCCTCCTACACAGTGTTACTTAGCTGTCTCTCCTCCACACAGTGTTACTTAGCTTCCTCTCCTCCACACAATGTTGCTTAGCTACCTCTTCTCCACACAGTGTTACTTAGCTGCCTCTCCTCCACACAGTGTTACTTAGCTGCCTCTCCTCCACAGTGTTACTTAGCTTCCTCTCCTCTACCCAGTGTTACTTAGCTGCCTTTCCTCCACACTGTTACTTAGCTACCTCTCCTCCACACAGTGTTACTTAGCTGCCTCTCCTCCACACAGTGTTAATTAGCTACCTTTCAGTCAGTCGTCACGTGAGGTCACAGACCCTGAGCTGCTTTGGGGATTAGCGTGGACGGTTACAAAGCATGGCTTGCTTCTGCAGTGTTTTAAAAACTGAGTTTGGAGAGTTGAAGGAGGAGGTCTTGCTTCTCCAGGAGGAGATTAGGAGGCTGAAGGTCCACCTCAATGGGCCTGGGAGAGAGTGTGAGGTGGTTGGAGATGTGGGGAATGAGGCTTCTAGCAGTGAGGTGCAGTCTGTCTCACTGTGAGGAGGCTGTAGGTGGGGAGGTAGCAACGGGTACCAGCAGTGAGGTGCAGCCCAGCACCTGCTACAAGTGGCGAGTTGTTCACAGTAATGGGAGGCGCATCAGAGTAAGGAAAGTTAAGAGTGAAGATCTGAAGGTAGGAAATCGCTTCTCTGTTCTCCAGGATGAATGTACTTCAGTGGCCAGTGAAGGTAAGGGTACTACTGCCCCTGCTAATGAAGGTAAGCGCATTCTTGTGGTTGGTGACTCAGGTAAGATATGTTGACCGTGCTTTTTGTAATAGGAATAAGAAGATGAGAGATAGAGTGTGCTTCCCTGGAGCTGGTGTTGGGGACATTGTCAACAGACTGGATAATATCATGTCAGGTAATGGGAACAAGCCCATTATCTGTCTCAGTGCTGGTGGAAATGATATTGGGAAGGGTAGGAGAGAAGAGCTGCTAGATAAGTACAGGTCAGCTATAGATTTCATTAAGTCTAAGGGAGGGATCCCAATCATATGTAGCATCTTGCCTAGAAGGGGAGTAGGAAATGAATGGTTGTCTAGGGCAATTGGTGTAAATTGCTGGCTAGACAGATACTGCAAGGAACTTGCAATCCCATTCATTGACAACTGGAACAACTTTTATGGCAAACATGATATGTATGCAAGGGATGGGGTTCATCTCTCTGGGGCAGGGGTGGTAGCACTTGCAGACTCGATTGAGAAGGCCATTGGTGAAATGCCTATGATTTTAAACTGATGGAAGATAGAGGTATGGGTGTGTGTGGGAAACAAGCAGGTTGCAACACTAGGGTTGGAAACAGTAAATGTATAAAAGGCATTCAGCATGAAGTTATAAATAAAGACAATAGAACAGGTCAGAAAACAAAGGGGGACAGCAGAGGGCAGCAAGGGACTAGCTCCCTTAAGGTTTACTATACTAATAGCAGGAGTGTTAGAAATAAGATAGATGAGCTAAGATTAATTGCAAGTGCAGGAAACAGATATTATTGCTATAACAGAGACCTGGCTCAATCTGAAAGATTGAGAGATGCCATCTGAATGTCACATACAAGGCTATAAATTATTCCACACTGACAGGGTCAACAGGAAAGGTGGTGGAGTAGCGATGTATGTCAGAGACAATTTAAATTGTTGTGTTAGACAAGATATTAAATTAGAAGCGTTGTCAGTGGAACGCCTTCCAACTGAACAAAAGAAACTAATGGAAAAATAAATAAATAAAGAAATGATTTAAGGAAAAACAAGATAAAATGATTTGAGAATTTTACTTAAAATTTAAATATAATAAAAAAAATATGGCCTTCAATTCAGGTAGTTTGGTAGGAGTAGGTATGGCCCTAGATAGTTCCTCTGATGTTATTTATGTAGGTTATCCTGGGCAGATGGTAATCCGATGTTCTGGAATCTCCTACCACTTGGATGGAGCACAAGTAGTATAGGTAAGGGCCGGTAGTTGTAGAATAATGTTAATAAGTATTATTAACTCACGTCTTGCCCCTTTATCTGGCGTCTATCCTGGAAGACCACGCCAGGAACAGAGCTGACAAATAAGAGAAAATAAAACTGGTTACCCATAGTCATGATAATATAACATCTAAGAAAGAAAAAGAATGATAAAGGCCAAAATCATTACTGGTAACCAGCAAACACTAGAAAAGAACAAACAGTAATACTCCTGGTAGATCACCCTACCTGATTAGGAGAAGAGTGGAGGCGAAGTGACTCTCCAAACTTCCATCCACACCAGGTAAGGTCAATATTACCAGGAGTAGAAACTTTAACAAATCGGACACCAGGAACTAGTTTTGCCCCAGCCCGCCAGAGAGGGGGGGGTGTGTGCGCGCGCAACGTAACTCTCTAATGGTTCCTGGTTGCCCGAACAACCTTAACCCCACTTACACCTACTTTTCCCTCACAAGCGTCAGCCACTGAATCTGTTTGGTTACAGCTTCTCGAGGGCCGAGAAAAACTAATTTTGGGTGTGATTTACAGGGCCCCAAATCTTGATAGGGAGTGCAGTAAACTTCTATGGGACGAAATTCGTAAGGCATCTACATACGAAAATGTTGTGCTAATGGGAGATTTCAACTATAGACAGATTGACTGGAGCAATTTGACAGGAAATTTAGAGTCGGGTGACTTTCTTGATACGATCCAGGATTGTTTTTTAAAACAGTTTGTGACAGAGCCAACTAGGGGAAATAACCTCCTTGACTTGGTTCTCGCCAGTAGGGAAACACTAATTAATAATCTTGAGGTTAATGATGAGCTTGGGGAGAGTGATCACAAATCACTCAGTTTTAACATATCATGGAATTCCCCTAATAATGGCAATCAAGTCTCCGTCCCTGACTTTCGCTTGGCTGATTTCATAGGACTGAAAAATTACTTAGGTGGGCTGAACTGGAATGACCTGACTAGGGGTCAGGTAGGTGGTGATGGTTGCCGATATGATGCTTTCCAGGGCATAGTTCTAGCTGCTCAGTCAAATTATGTTCCAAATAGGGAAATCAGATCAAACAAAAATGATCCTAAATGGATGAACAATAGATTAAAATATCTGATTGGTCAAAAGAGAGGCATATATAGGCAAATCAAAAGAGGAGAGGGGCAATTAAGAAATCGATATATTCAGTTAAAGAGAGAAATAAAAAAGGGAATTAGAAAAGCAAAAAGAGATTATGAGGTTAAAGTTGCAAGAGAATCGAAGACTAACCCAAAAGGATTCTTTCAGGTATACAGAAGTAAGATCAGGGACAAGATAGGCCCACTCAAAAGTTCCTCGGGTCAGCTCACTGACAGTGATAAGGAAATGTGTAGAATTTTTAACACATACTTCCTCTCAGTTTTTACACAGGAGGATACCAGTGATATTCCAGTAATGATAAATTATGTAGAACAGGACGATAATAAACTGTGCACTATTAGGGTCACAAGTGACATGGTCCTTAGGCAAATAGATAAATTAAAACCTAACAAATCCCCAGGCCCTGATGAACTGTATGCAAGGGTTCTAAAGGAATGTAAAGAGGAGCTTAGCACACCTTTGGCTAATCTTTTCAACATATCACTACAAACTGGCATGGTGCCAGATAAGTGGAAAATGGCAAATGTGATACCTATTTTCAAAACAGGTGACAGGTCCTTAGCTTCGAACTATAGACCAATAAGCCTAACCTCCATAGTGGGAAAATTTATGGAATCAATAATTGCCGAGGCAGTTCGTAGCCACCTTGAAAAGCATAAATTAATCAACGAATCTCAGCATGGTTTTACAAAGGGACGTTCCTGCCTTACGAATTTATTAACTTTTTTCACTAAGGTATTTGAGGAGGTAGATCATGGTAACGAATATGATATTGTGTATATGGACTTCAGTAAGGCTTTTGACAGGGTCCCACATCAGAGACTATTGAGGAAAATTAAAGCACATGGAATAGGAGGAGAAATTTTTTCCTGGATAGAGGCATGGTTGACAAATAGGCAGCAGAGAGTTTGCATAAATGGGGAGAAATCAGAGTGGGGAAGCGTCACGAGCGGTGTTCCACAGGGGTCAGTGTTGGGCCCCCTGCTGTTCACAATCTACATAAACGACATAGATGAGGGCATAAAGAGCGACATCGGCAAGTTTGCCGATGACACCAAAATAGGCCGTCGAATTCATTCTGACGAGGACATTCGAGCACTCCAGGAAGATTTGAATAGACTGATGCAGTGGTCGGAGAAGTGGCAGATGCAGTTTAATATAGACAAATGCAAAGTTCTAAATGTTGGACAGGACAATAACCATGCCACATATAAACTAAATAATGTAGATCTTAATATTACGGATTGCGAAAAAGATTTAGGAGTTCTGGTTAGCAGTAATCTGAAACCAAGACAACAGTGCATAAGTGTTCGCAATAAAGCTAATAGAATCCTTGGCTTCATATCAAGAAGCATAAATAATAGGAGTCCTCAGGTTGTTCTTCAACTCTATACATCCTTGGTTAGGCCTCATTTAGATTATGCTGCACAGTTTTGGTCACCGTATTACAGAATGGATATAAATTCTCTGGAAAATGTACAAAGGAGGATGACAAAGATGATCCCATGTATCAGAAACCTTCCCTATGAGGATAGACTAAGGGCCCTGAAACTGCACTCTCTAGAAAGACGTAGAATTAGGGGGGATATGATTGAGGTTTATAAGTGGAAGACAGGAATAAATAAAGGGGATGTAAATAGTGTGCTGATAATATCTAGCCTAGACAGGACTCGCAGCAATGGTTTTAAGTTGGAAAAATTCAGATTCAGGAGGGATATAGGAAAGTACTGGTTTGGTAATAGAGTTGTGGATGAGTGGAACAAACTCCCAAGTACCGTTATAGAGGCCAGAACGTTGTGTAGCTTTAAAAATAGGTTGGATAAATACATGAGTAGATGTGGGTGGGTGTGAGTTAGACCTGATAGCTTGTGCTAACGGGTCGGTTGCCGTGTTCCTCCCTTGAGTCAATGTGACCTGACCTGACTAGGTTGGGTGCATTGGCTTAAGCCGGTAGGGACTTGGACCTGCCTCGCATGGGCCAGTAGGCCTTCTGCAGTGTTCCTTCGTTCTTATGTTCTTATGTTCTTATATGCCACTTATGTTGAAAATGGTGTAAAATACCGACAAGTTGATGATTAAGACACATGTACAAGAGTTAGGTATCTCTACTGTCGAAACGTTTCGCCTACACAGTAGGCTTCTTCAGTCAAATACAAAGTCAGCAGGTGTAATAGTGAAAGAAGATGATGTAATCTATCCATCAACTTTGGAGAAGTGGTATTTGAGTTGATCAGTTCTTCCAGGGACTGACCACCTCAAATACCACTTCTCCAAGGTTGATGGACTGATTACATCATCTTTCACTACTACACCTGCTGACTCTGTATTTGACTGAAGAAGTTTATTGTGTAGTCGAAAGGTTTCAACAATAAAGATACCCAAGTGTTATACACGTGTCTTAACCACCTTCATATACGCCAGGATTTACATCACTACTCCACGTTTATCTTTCCTGACTGGTCTCTCAGACACTTCATCTCCTCATCTACTTCTCAGCTACATTTGCAAAGGTCAGAAAATCAGCAAGTAGCGAGCGTGCGCTACTTCGGGAACTCGATAATCCATCTAGACTTTATTTGTCAATGAAGGAGAACACTGTGTTCAGTATTTATGATTTATTCGTGCCTTTCGCTTTCGTGGGTTTACTGACTTACTGCTTTTTTTTAAGTTTCTATTTGTCGAGTGGAGGAAGGAACTCCTTATTTTCTCTATTTCATCGTGGTTGAAATCTCTTAAGACCAAGAGCATGGCCATGTTCCTGCTTCCTCTGTTTATTATCTCGACGTGTCATATTCTAACTTGGGTCGTCTGTTATTTGATGGGTGGTTGTATATGATAGTCACAAATATGTTGGAAACCTTCTATGATTAACGTCCTGGTGTCAGCATAATTCAACATACGTTAGCCGTGATGCCACGGACTTCAAAAACTGTCAGGTCAGAAGAGTTCAACCCCCCCCCCTAGATGCCCCGTAGTGAGGGGTAGTCAGTTTTACAAGTACCCTCAGGCAGACAGGACAAAACTGCAGGCTGGGCTTCATACTGCCTATTCTCAATATACCAGTTTACTGTCTCAGTGATTATCGTATACCATCTCTACTCCACTTAAGGACCCTTCACGACACTGGTTATGTGATCATTGAGATAACTGCTGCCGGCGATTAAAATCCCCTCAAGTCTAGATTTTTCCTAATAACGGAGTCATGCTTATTTGCTCTTCTTCTCTCCTCTCCTCTCTCATGCACTAGTTCATATGGAAGAGCACATACATTTTAACGTGCGTTATCTGGTTAGAATTTTCCACATAAGGTCGACTTATATTCCTGACTGTCACAGAGCGCTGACCTTGTATAAGATCCGATTTGTCTTGACTTCGTATACACTACTTCGATGAACGTTGCTTTACTGTTAGTGATGGCTGGCTTGTGGTTAAGTACACTTGAGTAAACACTTTCAACACTGTATTGTGGAAATGATTCAGTCCTGGGACTTTGTTCACTCTAAATATACTATTGTGAGGCCAATGATGGCTGTGTTCCGAGGCTGGCTGAGCAAAGAGTGTGGGGCTACCTAACAGAAAGATTAGCTGTAGCTGCTTCCTGGGGTCACCGCTCCCTTGGTTCGGTCCCAGTTATGCTCTGCATAACTATGGACTTTCTGCATGTACAACCAAACTTCACCCATCTCTGTACAAACATTGTATCATGCTGAAGTAAATTGTCTTTACTCTAGGCCTCCTGGTTACTGACCTGATCCATCACCTTGTTAGTACCCACGGTTCGCAGTCCAACGTATGCTGTAACCACAACCCAGCTGTTTAAAAACTGATCTGAGGAATCTGTCCAGTTTCCTTTTGAAGACTGCCAGGAGATTTATTTGTAATCTCCATTATGCATGAAGGAAGGGTGTTGAAGAGTCATGATCCATTTACTCTTATTGAGTTCTCTCTCGGTGTACTCATCACTCCCTGCTTTTCATCAGAGGTATCTTGCACTGTCTGCCAAGCCTGTTGTGTTCATATGTAACGATTTCGGTGTACAGATTTGGGACTATTTCCTCTAGTATCTTCCAAGTGTAGATCATGATGTATTTTTCTCACCTACCTTCTAAAAAAATACAATTCGAGGGGCTTCAAGTGCTCCTAGTAATTCAGGTACTTGGCTGAGTTTATACGACCTGTGAAAGTTTTCTGTACATTTTTCAGTTCTGCAATTTCGCTTGCCTTGAAGGGGGCTGTTAATACACAGCAATATATCAGCCTAGAGAGAACAAGTGGTTTGAAGAGTGTCATCACTGGCTTGGCATCTCGTTTTGAAAGTTCTAGTTATTCGACCTTTCATTTTCCTTGCAGTTGAAAAGACAACACTGTTGTGCTCCCTGAACGTGAGATCTAACATTATCACTCCAAGGTCTCTTATGTAAGACCTATGCTCCACCGAGAGATCTGAGTGTATTAACACTTCCTGCGTTCTGTACTACTCTATTAGCGCTATCACTGATATTTCTCAACACCAGCGTCTCCTGAGTGCTTCCTACCTGCCTTTATCCACAACCTAACGTTGTTACCAGAATTTAACTCTGAGCTGTAGTTAGTTATTGTTTGAGTGTGAGGTGGGTGAGGTGTGACAGTGTGGGGTTGTGATGGACTATGCTACGGGGAGGTGGTTACTTCGTGTGTGACTGAGGGGAGATGGGTTTGTTAGTTGAATGTGAGGTGAGTCAGGGGTTAGAGTGTGAGGTGGATTAGAAGTTGGAGTGTGAGGTGAGTTAGAAGCTGGGAATATGTGTGTGAGGTAGATGAGGGGTGGGAATATGTGGATGGTTAGGAGTGGGAATATGTAAGTGGGATGGGGAATGTTACGGGTTGCTGGGGGTGTGTGGGATAATGTGGTTTGATGAGAGGGAAGATTAAGAGAGAGAGAGAGAGAGAGAGAGAGAGAGAGAGAGAGAGAGAGAGAGAGAGAGAGAGAGAGAGAGAGAGAGAGGAGAGACCGACCGTGAGGGAGGTCTTGAAAGGAGTGAGGGAGATAATATGGGAGAAGGGATGACGGAGGGGGGTGAGGGAGCGTGTCTCTTGAGAGAGGAGAGAGGGAGGAGGGAGGAGAAAGCAGGGAGTGACAGGGGTGGAGAGGTGAATGTGGAAGTGTGTGAGAGAGAAATGTGGAAATGAGTGAAAGGGGTGTGGAGGAGTGAGCCAGCCTAGAGTGTGAGTAATTAAGAAAGGTGTGAAAAGCTGAATGAGGAATAAGTGTGGGACGAGTGTGTGGGAGAGAGCGTGGGAGTGTGGGAGAGTGTGGGAGTGTGTGGGAGGGAGTGTATGGGAGAGAGCGTGGAAGTGTGGGAAGGAGTGTGTGGGGAGAGAGCGTGGGAGTGTGTGGAAGAGTGTGTGTGGGAGAGAGCGTGGGAGTGTGGGAGAGTGGGAGAGAGCGTGGAAGTGTGGGAAGGAGTGTGTGGGAGGGAGAGAGCGTGGGAGTGTGGGAGAGAGAGTGTGAGTGTGTGGGAGAGAGCCTGGGAGTGTGGGAGAGTTTGGAAGGGAGCGTGTGGGGGATCTTTCACAAATTTAACAAAACTGGATAAGTCAGTAGTGTGCAGTTACCTTATTTTAACTGGACGATCATTACACAGTGGTAACAACATTGTTTGTCATATTCCATAGTTACACAGTGGTAACAACATTGTCATATTCCATAGTTACACAGTGGTAACAACATTGTCATATTCCATAGTTATACAGTGGTAACAACAGTAATGTTTGTCATATTCCATAGTTACACAGTGGTAACAACATTGTTTGTCATATTCCATAGTTACACAGTGGTAACAACATTGTTTGTCATATTCCATAGTTACACAGTGGTAACAACAGTAATGTTTGTCATATTCCATAGTTACACAGTGGTAACAACATTGTTTGTCATATTCCATAGTTACACAGTGGTAACAACAGTAATGTTTGTCATATTCCATAGTTACACAGTGGTAACAACAGTAATGTTTGTCATATTCCATAGTTACACAGTGGGAACAGAAGTTCGTTATATTTCTCTGTCATATTTTATCACAATGGGCTCATTTCATATATCCCGCACATAGTGCTGAAATCCGACAATCTGAGCTGGAAGACTTCAGAAGGGCAATAAGAATATCGTCAAGTATTGCATTAAAGGTTCATCAGCTACGACAGCTTCAAAGGCTTCATTCCAGCAGAGCTGGAATTCCTGTTACCTGGAAATTACCTTTTCTCGGGATGGTCTTTCCCCTTAAATACCCCATACACACGGCCTGGTCTCAGACCGGGCCGCGGGGGCGTTGATCTCCGAAGCCCTAAATAGGTACCTCTACCTCATCAGCCAGTGAATGTGCGGGAGAGATGAGTGAGTGGGGAGAGTGAGGGAGGAGCCAAAGGTGAAAGTGTTGTGGTGGTGGCGGAGCTTAGGTCATCCTGCACCAGTGGGAAGCACAGTGTCATACACAGGCATATAAGGCAGCAATTCAACCATCCCGAATCCAACTTGAACACAAAAATTCCGATTCACTTTTTTTTTGTAACTAAGCAAATGTAAATCAGCCAGTGATTAATAATAATAATAATAATAATAATAATAATAATAATAATAATAATAATAATAATAATAATAATAATAATAATAACCACAATAATAATAATAATAATAATAATAATAATAATAACCACAATAATAATAATAATTACAATAATAATAATAATAACTACAATAATAATGGCTACAATAATAATAATAATAATACTAATAATAATAATAATAATAATATTATTATTATTATTATTATATCAATAATTATAGAGCGTTTATATATTTATATTATTAAAGTTTATACAGGTAGCACCATTGCATTAGTCCTCAATAAGTCCCCTGGAACCCGTTCTAAACATGTAATTAACAAGTCCGAAACTCCATCAATTATACAAAAAGTCCAAAATATTACTCTATTACTATGTTTCAAAAAGGGATGGAGGGGTAAGCCAGCGGAAGGCCTCGGTCAGATGACCAAAAGCTCCAGCTGCGAGTCGTCATGTGGACTAAGACCCGCGTCAGGAGACACTTGTCCTGTTTCCTGACAATCCTTACCTGATATTACTCTGCCGCTGCCAGAGAGACATTATGTTTCACAAGTAACAAGTTGCTAAACCTATGAAAATGCGTAAGTGCATCTTTGATTAGTTTATTAGGTTTAAATCCTAGCTACTATACGAGAGTCGTTAAGAATGCATTACACCTGTGTACCACTAGTGGTTTAAAGTCTAGCTACTATACGAGGGTCATTAAGAATGCATCACACCTGTGTACCACTAGTTATTTAAAGCCTAGCTACTATACGAGGGTCATTAAGAATGCATCACACCTGTGTACCACTAGTTATTTAAAGTCTAGCTACTATACGAGGGTCATTAAGAATGCATCACACCTGTGCACCACTAGTGGTTTAAAGCCTAGCTACTATACGAGGGTCATTAAGAATGCATGACACCTGTGCACCACTAGTGGTTTAAAGCCTAGCTACTATACGAGGGTCATTAAGAATGCATTGCACCCGTGTACCACTAGTTATTTAAAGCCTAGCTACTATACGAGGGTCATTAAGAATGCATCACACCTGTGTACCACTAGTTATTTAAAGCCTAGCTACTATACGAGGGTCATTAAGAATGCATTGCACCTGTGTACCACTAGTTATTTAAAGCCTAGCTACTATACGAGGGTCATTAAGAATGCATCACACCTGTGTACCACTAGTTATTTAAAGCCTAGCTACTATACGAGGGTCATTAAGAATGCATTGCACCTGTGTACCACTAGTTATTTAAAGCCTAGCTACTACACGAGGGTCATTAAGAATGCATCACACCTGTGTACCACTAGTTATTTAAAGCCTAGCTACTATACGAGGGTCATTAAGAATACATGTTACCAATTAACCACTAGTCAAGGACACGTTTATCTTGAATCAAGGGATTAAAATCAACTCTGAGTGCAAACATCTGGGTGAGGCATAATTCGTGTTATCAACCCACTACTGCGCTCAACTTGATAAACTAACTGTTCACAATCTGTGCGGTCAACTCTACAAATAATTAATATCGGTATACCTGGAGGGTGTTCCGGGGGTCAACGCCCCCGCGGCCCAGCCCTTAACTAGGCCTCGTGGTGGATCAGGGCCTATCAACCAGGCTGTTACTGCTGGCCGCACGCAAATAAACGTACGACTCACAGCCCGGCTGGTCAGGTACTGATTTTAGGTACCTGTCCAGCGCTTTCTTGAAGACAGCCAGGCGTCTGTTGATAATCCCCCTTATGTATGCTGGGAGGCAGTTGAGCAATCTGGGCCCATGACACTCTAAGTGTGCTCATGGCACCCTTGCTTTTCATTGCACCGCCTGCTAAGTCTTTTGCTTTCCTAGGGAGTGATTTCCGTGTGCAGATGTGGGACTAGTCCCTCTAGAATTTTCCAAGAGTATATTATCATGTATCTTTCTCGCCTGCGTTCCAAGGAGTACAGGTCAAGGGACTTCAACCGTTCCCAGTAATTTAGGTACTTTATTGTATTTAAACGTATATTGAAAATTCTCTGTATATTACTCAGATCTGCAATTTCGCCTGCCTTGAAAGGGGTACTTAGTGTACACTAATATTCCAGCCAAGCGATCTGAAAAAAAAATCATCACTGGCTTGGCATCCTTAGTTCATTTTCCTAGCAAATGTGGTAGAGACATTGTTGTGATCTTTGAAAGTGAAGCAACCTCTGCCGCAGCCTGTACAATGACACACACACACACACACACACACACACACACACACACACACACACACACACACACACACACACACACACACACCACAGAGTTGTCAGGCAGTGGAAAAATCTGGAGAGTGATGTAGTGGAGGTAGGAAGCATACATAGCTTCAAGAAGAAATATAATAAACCTCATAGAGCAGGGAAGAATGAACCTAATAGCAGCCACCGAAGAGGCGGGGCCAGGAGCCGTGATTCGACCCCTGCAGCCACAACCAGGTGACCACACACTTCCCTATAATCTTGCATCTCTAAGCCATTTTCACACCACCAGTGAGTAATACTCGTGCAGATACAAACGTTTCCTGACTTATGTTTAGCTACCCAGTTGCATTTTGTTGCAATTTTCTTATCTGTGGCTGAATATCCCTTTTTATTCGCTCATACAACTTAATCTGACCCACCATGACTTAAAGTAAATGATGGTACTGAACTGTTCACAGGAAGAATTATGAAAATGACGCGGGTAAGCCAGTAATAATAATAATAACAATAATAATAATAATAATAATAATAATAATAATAATAATAATAATAATAATAATAATAATAATAATAATAATAATAATAATAATGTCTTTATTTATATAACTATATGATACATCTTATACAGACGTAAAAAAACTAATGTAGTGCAATGAATGAGGACAGGATGTATGATGCAACGTAAAAGGGCTGAGAGCAAACACCACACCTAACCCATCTCCCGAAGCAGACACAAACATCATCACATCAGCAGCTCACGTCACACTGTAAAAAACGCAAGAATGATGGCCGGTTAGAAGTAGCAATAAAGAATAAGGGGTAGTACTTCAAAGTACTAACCGCCCCTCGAACATTTGCCTCCACTTGGCAAAACATAAAGAAAATTAGAATAAGTAGGGAGAGTCGCCTTCAGACAAACACCTAAAATGAGAAGAACGAAGCAGTACTGCTGGAGGGAACGATCATGACGTCACATGTATGAAACAAGTATTGTAGAAAACATCAGCAACATCAAAAGCACAGAGTATGTAGCTGTGTGTGATTTTCAGAGACGAAACATGGACCTACCTATTTTTGTCTCTTTTTCTCATTGTATGTATGTATGTAATTCTGCATGTGATGGAATTTGCTCCGAGAGTGGAGGGACCAGGAAGAAGGAACACATGGGAGGACAGATGCTTGCTGCATCTGGGAATTTTAAATTAGGAACAGAAGTTAGCTTTTCTTTGAGAATTTGGAATGCTTTCTTGAGTGAAGTTCCAAACGAAAGGACCATCTTTCTAAAGCAACTCATTTAGGGGAGCTGTTTGAGAAGAAAAACTGACAATGAAAGATCTGTAAAAACCTGTTAAGCCCACAAAAGATCTTACAGCATCAGCAGTTTTTGGAGATGAAAAATTTTGTACATCATTTACTTTACTTTGGTCAGTCGTAACCCCTCTAGGAGTGTCCTGACTGAGGAACTTGATCTCTGATCGGAAAAACTGGCATTTAGAAAGTTTAATTTTTAGACTGGCTTCTTCAAGCTTACCGAGCACCAAATCAAGTCTTTTGAGTTGTGTCTCCACATCTACAGACATGACGATTACCTCATCTAGATATACCATGAGTTTGTTACCTATGAGGCCTCGAAATATGTTCGTCAGAAATCTCGAAAATGTGATGGGTGATGAGCATAATTCGAAGGTCATTCTGAGGAAATGA
>NC_091329.1:875350-947850 GCF_038502225.1 Cherax quadricarinatus
TCTCATTTTCTCCCTTCACTTCTCTCTCTCTCTCTCTCTCTCTCTCTCTCTCTCTCTCTCTCTCTCTCTCTCTCTCTATCCCGCCTCTCCCCTCTCATGATCCTTTGTATCCTTAGATCCCCATCACTGTCTCTGCCCACACAGCATCTCTGTTACCTGTCTGCTTACACAGCATCTTTGCTCTCTGTCTGTTTACACAGCATCTCTGTTACCAGTTCGCTTACACAGCATCTTTGCTACCTGTCTGCTTACACAGCATCTCTGCTACCTGTCTGCTTACACAACATATCTCTTTCTGCTATCTGTCTCCTTACACAGGATATCTCTCTGCTGCCTATCTGCTCTCACAGCATCCTTCTCTGCTAGCTGTGTGCTTTCACAGCATCCCTCTCTGCTACCTGTCTGCTTACACAGCATCTCTGCTACCTGTCTGCTTACACAGCATCTCTGTTACCTGTCTGCTTACACAACATCTGTTACCTGTCTGCTTACACAGCATCTTTGCTACCGGTCTGCTTACACAGCATCTCTGCTACCTGTCTGCTTACACAGCATCTCATCTCTCTGTGGCTGTGCTACGGGGTCTCACTATATCCCTTCACTAATGACCATTGTTTTCAACCTCACTACAATGAATAGCATTGCATCACATTTATGGGGAGCACTAAACCCGTAGAGGGGGTCAAACAGCACTGGGAGGCGATCAAGTTCGAGCCAATGAAAGTAAGCCCAGGTCAAATTCCTTTGACCAAAAGCACCTCCAGGGCGTCAAGGAACCTCACTTATATCACTGTTTCCTCACTATATTTGGTTCTTCACTTTATCCCTGCCTCACCATATTCCTGCCTCACTTTCTCCACTTTTCACTTTTAAAGTGTTAAGTCTTAAAACTAGCTGTATGCACTTGGATCATTATCGCCTGTAAACTATCAACAATATTGATTGAATACTTAAAACAGGTATTGAATAAGCCGTCAGAATATATAACACTGCGATACACACCTAAGTACACACAGCCTATCTGTCTGCTCATTACTTATACGAATGTTTGCAGAATTACAAGGATAACGCTTGCGCACTATGATTGTACACCCTCATGAAATACCAACAAGATCCCGTTTGTATTTTTCGTCTACTCTGATTGCTCACGACTGTTTATAATAAACTAGTAAGGAAGTAAAGATGACAGCTGCTAAGTGAACCTAACGGCACACTGAACCTGTTTGACAACAAGTGTTCGGAAGCATTTCGTCGCGCACGACTGCAAACCTCACACTTCCGCCAGACTTGCATTTTTGACTATTTTTTCTCAATGTGAGCTTATGAGAGTGATTACCGAGATACTAAGCCACTATTTAACGCTTCTTCCACACCTCATATTCAAGCCCCCAAGGCGTCTTTGCTCTAGGCAGGAGGAATAACGTGAAATTATCCCATAAACTTGTGAAATGTATCGTAGCAGAAACACGAAACCTGGAGATTATCTCCCCTAATGTGTCTTACCTACGGTGCAGGCACATTATCCTCTTACATGTATTCTTGCGTAATCATGACACCGGTGCATTTTATTTATCTTAATGTATTCCAGCATAATGACACCAACACATTACTCTTCACAATGTATCCTAGCAAAAGACATGGGCATGTATATCTCAAATAAATATATCCTAGCCTAGCCGCGATCCCAGCATGCAGTATTTATCTCCTTGTATATATCTTGCCATAACTAGGAAACCATTATATTTACCTCATGCATCACAACGTAATCAAGTCATAAGTCCATGTATTTCCCAAATATTTCCTAAGTATAACACTGCTGGTATGGTCATCGCCCCACATGAAGCCTAACCTTTCATTACCCTACCTGTACACCACTGTCTTATGTATAACCAACGTCTAAATACCTGATAAATTCCTGTAGTTTGATAGTACATTGCCAGGCTCACAATCGATGGGGCTCGGCTTTGAAGTCAGCCGAAGTAGGATAAGTTAAGAAACAATAATCAACAATACAATTTACTGAGAAAATACCCGACATCCTCCACGTATTAGCTTGTTATTTGGTAGATTAGCAGCACTTAGAGGTAATTAAAGGTGCTAACATCAATTATACTTTAAGCCTTAATCCTGGCTCATGCTAGGCTGGTCCCACTTACACTAATCTAGTTTAAAAGTTATCTAAAGTATTTGCTTTATTGATGCTAACTGGTGTTTTGTTTATCAATGCTTTCTTATATCCTCTCTAAATTTACATTTACCCAATTTTGTCTATAGGCAAGGAGTTCATCGTCTTCTTTGATGTAAGTGACAAGAATATTTCTTCATTCGTTAAGATCATACTTTGGGAAATAGGGGTTAGGAGGTAATCAAGCCTGATCTAAAGTTGAGTAGCTCCAATTCCCTGGATCCAGAGCACTTCACCGGCGTCAAGAAACCTTCTTTGGAGGAGTTACTGTGCATAAAAACGACAGATAAAAATATGCTCGTGTCCACCAGCGCCCTGTGCTTTACTCACGCTGCCTATACATACCCTCTGTGTCCATGTATTAATAAAGCTTCTGGAGAGCGAAACGTTGCCACAATAAAATGTCACATTATTGCACTTATGTCCTGTTACCTAACACGATAATCCTTAATCTAGATGGAAATAGGGAGGTCTCAGAACATAGCCTTGATGTGGGTTTTAACGGGAGTGTAACAGTATCCAGGCTGATGAAAAAAATGTATGGAGGAAAATGAAGAACTTTTGAATCACAGCTCTGAAAATAGTGAGGTTAATGGTTTATTTTGGTGCGAGTTGCATGTCAGTCCGACATTCCTAAGGCAGTTATATCTAATTTATTCTTTTTTATGTTTTGAGGAAATCATGAACTCTTCTCCAGGCTGAGGGACTGACCACCTTGTTCCAGACCATGGAGCTGAACTCTTGTCCAGACTGAGAGACTGACCACCTTGTTCCAGACCATGGAGCTGAACTCTTCTCCAGGTTGAGGGACTGACCGCCTCAATTACTATTTCTCCAAAGCTGGAGAAATAGTATATGATGTATCTTCATCCTTGAAACGTGTCGCCTAGTGTAGTCGAAACGTTCAACAGTAAAGATACCCAAGTGTTGCACATATATTTTAATCTTATAACAAGTAAGTAACTGTGTTAAACGATATTCTAATACCTAATCCTCATTAGAAAACAACAAATAAGTTTACCTGATCATGGTGTAGCGGCTGCTTCAGCCTCGTAGCAAAATCCACATTAAGCCAATTTTGTCCACTTTTTCTCTTAGAAATAAACAAAACGAAAGTTACGACTATTTAAAAAACGTTCTGTTGAAGCCTGAGACGCACCTGCTTATTAAAACTACGCGATTTTCCAGCAGAAATGGACGTTAACAAGAGCCGTGGTGACCACGCTGTGCCACCAGCTGTGTCTTAACGTCAACAAACATGACCGCCGGAGAATCTCTTTCGCGGTCTTTTTTGTAGCGATTCCATCGCTAATACATCAAAATAATTCATTATGTTGGTTATATTCTGTTATATTTATATATTTATGTGCTTCTCTGAGAGATATGTGAACGTGTTCATTCATTTTTGGCAGGAAAATATTAGTACAGACAAATATTTCTAGTGATTTTTACCCCTCAAGGGAGGTTCCTTGATGCTGATGAGGGGCTCTTGATCTAGGGAATTGGATCTGTGCTCCAGTTCCCTGAATTGAGCCTGAATACCTTCCATCCTCCCACATGTTCTGTATAATCTTACTGGTTTAGCGCTCCCCATGACTATAATAATAGCGATTTTTAACATATAGAGGAATGGTTGGATGGTGTATTAGGTTTAAAGCCTATCTACTACACGAGGATAATTAAGGCTGCATATATAACCTATTCAATACCAGTCCAAGGATACCTTAATACCTAAACTATGAATGAAAGAAAATTCTCCACACATATACAATGGGAGGTGCAGCCACTTCATGTATATACCTGGAGAAGAAATGAACTGGATGATAGGCTTTCATTTTAGCGGCCATAATTGTTTTTATTTTATTATTTGTGAATATTTGAGAATACTAGAATATATATATATATATATATATATATATATATATATATATATATATATATATATATATATATATATATATATATATCGTGCCGAATATGTAAAACTGGTAAATTAGCAAGAACTCATTTAAAATTAAGTCCTTTCTAAAATTTTCTCTTGTACGTTTAAAGATATATATTTTTCATTAATGTTAATGTAAAAAATTTTAATTTTGCACCAAAAGAATCTTAGAAAACTTACCTAAACTTATTATAACAAGAACAATTTATTTTAGCCTAACCCAACTATATATATTTTAGATTTGTTTAAAATAATTTAATACTAAACAAACACAGTGAAATATATTTTTTTCGTTAGGTTCAGAATGATTTTGGCGAAATTATTGCATACACAAATATTCACTTGTCCTATATGGCAAGATGAGCGTTGCTATTTAAGCCAAGATGGCAAGTTCTGCCTATTCGGCACGACATATATATATATATATATATATATATATATATATATATATATATATATATGTATGTGTGTGTGTGTGTGTACTCACCTATTTGTACTCACCTATTTGTGGTTGCAGGGGTCGAGTCCTAGCTCCTGGCCCCGCCTCTTCACCGGTTGCTACTAGGCCCTCTCTCTCCCCGCTCCATGAGCTTTATCAAACCTCGTCTTAAAACTGTGTGTGTGTGTGTGTGTGTGTGTGTGTGTGTCGTGCCGAATATGTAAAACTGGTCAATTAGCAAGAACTCATTTAAAATTAAGTTCTTTCTAAAATTTTTATTACAACCTAGGATTTCAAATGGCCTGTTATCCCAGGTGTAATGGGAGCAAATAAACACAGTAGAAAAAGTTTAGACTTATATTATCCTTCACCAATTATAACAGCAATATGTACACTATGTACAGTGATAAATATAGTGCACTCCACGGTAAGCAAGGCAGAAATAGAAGCCACAAGATAGCAGACCGTGCTTCAACCAGCTCTAGAGTGGGAATGACAAGGGCAGACAGGAGAGCGGTATCCACATAACCTCTGCGATTGTCAATCCCACCTTCTTATTGGCTAGAACCTGGTCACTAGTTGAACGATGGGGCCCCATCATCAACTCTTAGCAACCTGGTTCGCTGGTTGGGGGAGATAGCCTGTAAATGAGGGTGTGTCCATGCGCCGAATAAAGGTTACGTACTCTTTGCATGCCACAATTTTCTACACAAGTTTTGAACAAGTGTCTAATCAAACTGTTTACCCTTCAAGGGGGGCACCTCGAGGCTGGTGTAGGGCTTTTGTTTCAAGGAACTGGGGTTGACTTCTTTTTGATTTCATGAATTCTGATTTCTTCCAACGGGCTTAGATTTTTAGCTATGAAAAAAAATGATTATCTAGATAATCCTCACTTTCCTAAATTAATTTTGAGGACGAATTTCTTCGCTTTCATGGCACAAGAGCTTAATTATTTATAATATATTAATACAGGTTAATGTAATTATAGATTTTATACACAGAGAGGTGTATGTCTCTGAGTATATATACGCTAAAAGATTATTTTAATCCCTATTTTCGGTATCAAAATGTTCTTGTCTGGCAGAGGAAAAGTTCCATGGAGCCTTAATGACCCCATTAACCTCATTCATTAACGTTGCCTGGGACTTTTTCACCGCCAGACAAGAATATCGTAATACCTAAAATAGGGGTTAAAATAATCTTTAAGCAACCTAAACAGATTATATATACATTTTTCAATAATATTGTCTGCAGCTGAGTAATTATGGCTTCCAGTGTCTCTCTGAGAGTAGTATTGATATAGTTTACATTGTTGTTGCTACACACGAAGGTACTTTACCCACCACACTAAGGCAGCACGAGTCACAAGCTGCATGAGGCTTGTTAACGCAGCGAACTCGAGAAGATATTACAGTTCTCAGTCTTGGGTGAGTAGGCCATAGAAGCAGCAGTTACACATGTCCTGAGCGAGGTTAGTACCTAGGTAGTCATGTTAGAGAACATACGTGTGTTATGTATATATATATATATATATATATATATATATATATATATATATATATATATATATATATATATATATATATATATATATATATATATATATATATACACACACACACACACACACACACACACAGTTTAATTATTATTTAAATACTAAAATTGACTAAAGTTAACGTTTATATAATTCCTCTCTTAATGACTAGTGCTTTATACCTAACAAACTAAGTAACATAAACAAGCTATGAACTGCTCTAATTGTTTGTTTTTTGCATTGAACTCAAACTTGGCCAGCAAGTTGCCTGCTCAATGTTTTACCTCCTGCATGGCAACAGTTAGGATGTTGACGCCCCAGTTTATTTGATTTTGACGAATAAGCTTAATATTATTATCGTTATCATAATCAAGAGGAAGCACTAAACCCATAAGGGTCACAAAGCGCCTGTGGAATGGGATGTAATCAGGTTCGATACCAGGAAGGGGAAGACAGGTCCATATTGTTGCCATGCGGGTTTAAAACTTTTTTAATGTATTAATTCAGTAGAAATATACAGGCATGGTATATACAGGCACTGAGTGCTATGTTTTATTTAAAAATAAACAATTAAAGGGTTAAATTCTAGCCTAGTGGATTCACATCGATATTGTCAAAATTTTGGTCAGACTCTACATTATTAAGGAGTTTGATGTAGGTGAAGGACTCAGGAAAGTCTATTAGGCAAGACATACCGACAGTCTATCTAGGTAAATGGACACATATGCAGCTTTCTGAATATTTTGTATAGACTACGTTCCACCAAGCATTCTTGAATTAAAAAAAAAAATACAAACAATTCCACTATTGTTACGGCAACGAACACGTCCAGGGAGCAGAACCAGACTCAGTGCACAACCTCTAACAGCGACCATAATATCAGTCGAATGATTTGCTGTCAAATAAACGGACGATTTTATTATGAGTGATGTGGAGTGGGTCGTGAGTGCCGGTGGCGTCTCCTGTCTATAGAGCCTCCAGGTGCAGGGGGGGCCACCTCCCTTAGCACGACGGGGCACTAAAGGCTCACCTTTCATGGGAACTCAAAAAGAGTTGTCGCTCTTTCACACCCATTATGAAGGACTGCTGGGTCACCTGTCATGAGGGACTGCTGGGTCACCTGTCATGAGGGACTACTGGGTCACCTGTCATGAGGGACTGCTGGGTCACCTGTCATGACGGACTGCTACGTTACCTGTCATGAGGGACTGCTGGGTCACCTGCTCCTCACCTGTCATGAGGGACTGCTGGGTCACCTGCTCCTCACCTGTCATGAGGGACTACTGGGTCACCTGCTCCTCACCTGTCATGAGGGACTGCTGGGTCACCTGCTCCTCACCTGTCATGAGGGACTGCTGGGTCACCTGCTCCTCACCTGTCATGAGGGACTACTGGGTCACCTGCTTCTCACCTGTCATGAGGGACTGCTGGGTCACCTACTCCTCACCTGTCATGAGGGACTGCTGGGGTCACCTGCTCCTCACCTGCCATGAGGGACTGCTGGGTCACCTGCTCCTCACCTGTCATGAGGGACTACTGGGTCACCTGCTCCTCACCTGTCATGAGGGACTGCTGGGTCACCTGCTCCTCACCTATCACCAGTAATTTGAGAGGATGAGGACTCGAAGTATGTCATGTAGGGGGGGGTAATGATTAGGGGAATATGGGAGTAAGGGGAGGGAGTCAGTAAACAGGGGACAGGCGAGGCAGTAGGAGGGATGAGTGCGGAGGTTGGTAGGTAATGTGAGGTCACTAGTGACTACACCTTCACCTCTCATTACTCTACCCACCATCCTACACTACTCACCCTCTCACTACTTTAACTGAAATAAACTAATGAATAAATAACGGGGACAGTGAATATTACTATTCTACTCAAACACAGTTTATTATTAAGTCCTTGTACAATAATATATTTGGGAACAGGAGTACATCATTGGGGTTTAGATAAATGGGGTGGTACATATAAGCAGTGAGACAGGGAACACAATCAACTTGACGAAAATGAATATAACTTACAATATAGTACAGAGTACAGTTCACTACAGGAACTAAGCCACAGGTCCCAAGACCTACACAGCACGAGTACTGCTCCAAGCCAGTACTCTGCCCAATGTCTCCAACAGTCTCTCCTCTGGAGACTCTCCAGTTCAGCTCTGCTCCCAGGCCAGAGCTCTGCTCGAATCTCCTCTGCTCAGCTGTTCCTTGGGTTTATGTGGTGGTCCAAGCACACCCCACAACCACGTGTACGACCTGACGCCTAGGTCTGACGCCGTCAAGAACAAAAGTCTTCAGACGTGGGCATGGCTGACAGACGTTTGCCAAGGCAAGGTGTGACCATATAATTGGTTAAATTAGGTCTCCCCAGAGACCTCACAAGCCCAGCTGGACTACATCACATCCCCCTTTCTGCCCCAATTTAAAATATCTGAGAACTAGGACAATTTGTCCTAGTTATTAGACTATTTTAATCCTAACCCCTTAAATCTATTACAATACAAAGACAAAATTATACATAATACAATTATTCAACTACATATATTTCCCTCAACCTTCTCATCTACCACAAGGCAGTATAATCAGTACACCTGGCAGTTGACCAGCATAATAGTTGCTCTCTGGTACAAAGCCTCCTTACCCGTCACTTCTCCTTAAACCTAAATATCGGGCTCCAGTGCCTTCCCTACTTCTACTAGAGATGCACTAGCCAATGCTAGTCATCCTCGCACGTTATAAGAACATAAGAACGAAGGAACACTGCAGAAGGCCTACTGGCCCATGCGAGGCAGGTCCAAGTCTCCTACCGGCTTAAGCCAATGCACCCAACCTAGTCAGGTCAGGTCACATTGACTTAAGGGAGGAACACGGCAACCGACCTGGTAGCTCAAGCTATCAGGTCCAACTCACACCCACCCACATCCACTCATGTATTTATCCAACCTATTTTTAAAGCTACACAACGTTCTGGCCTCTATAACTGTACTCGGGAGTTTGTTCCACTCATCCACAACTCTATTACCAAACCAGTACTTTCCTATATCCTTCCTGAATCTGAATTTTTCCAACTTAAAACCATTGCTGCGAGTCCTGTCTAGGCTAGATATTTTCAGCACACTATTTACATCCCCTTTATTTATTCCTGTCTTCCATTTATACACCTCAATCATATCCCCCCTAATTCTACGTCTTTCTAGAGAGTGCAGATTCAGGGCCCTTAGTCTATCCTCATAGGGAAGGTTTCTGATACATGGGATCAACTTTGTCATCCTCCTTTGTACATTTTCCAGAGAATTTATATCCATTCTGTAATACAGTGACCAAAACTGTGCAGCATAATCTAAATGAGGCCTAACCAATGATGTATAGAGTTGAAGAATAACCTGAGGACTCCTATTATTTATGCTTCTTGATATGAAGCCAAGGATTCTATTAGCTTTATTGCGAACACTTATGCACTGTTGTCTTGGTTTCAGATTACTGCTAACCAGAACTCCTAAATCTTTTTCGCAATCCGTAATATTAAGATCTACATTATTTAGTTTATATGTGGCATGGTTATTGTCCTGTCCAACATTTAGAACTTTGCATTTGTCTATATTAAACTGCATCTGCCACTTCTCCGACCACTGCATCAGTCTATTCAAATCTTCCTGGAGTGCTCGAATGTCCTCATCAGAATGAATTCGATGGCCTATTTTGGTGTCATCGGCAAACTTGCCGATGTCGCTCTTTATGCCCTCATCTATGTCGTTTATGTAGATTGTGAACAGCAGGGGGCCCAACACTGACCCCTGTGGAACACCGCTCGTGACGCTTCCCCACTCTGATTTCTCCCCATTTATGCAAACTCTCTGCTGCCTATTAGTCAACCATGCCTCTATCCAGGAAAAAATTTCTCCTCCTATTCCATGTGCTTTAATTTTCCTCAATAGTCTCTGATGTGGGACCCTGTCAAAAGCCTTACTGAAGTCCATATACACAATATCATATTCATTACCATGATCTACCTCCTCAAATACCTTAGTGAAAAAAGTTAATAAATTCGTAAGGCAGGAACGCCCCTTTGTAAAACCATGCTGAGATTCGTTGATTAATTTATGCTTTTCAAGGTGGCTACGAACTGCCTCGGCAATTATTGATTCCATAAATTTTCCCACTATGGAGGTTAGGCTTATTGGTCTATAGTTCGAAGCTAAGGACCTGTCACCTGTTTTGAAAATAGGTATCACATTTGCCATTTTCCACTTATCTGGCACCATGCCAGTTTGTAGTGATATGTTGAAAAGATTAGCCAAAGGTGTGCTAAGCTCCTCTTTACATTCCTTTAGAACCCTTGCATACAGTTCATCAGGGCCTGGGGATTTGTTAGGTTTTAATTTATCTATTTGCCTAAGGACCATGTCACTTGTGACCCTAATCGTGCACAGTTTATTATCGTCCTGTTCTACATAATTTATCATTACTGGAATATCGCGTTATCCATTGGGCCAAACTTCTCTAGGCTTCTTTGGCGTGGAAAACTGCTCCAACGGGTTGCATTCTTTCAAGTAACTGCAACTGGACCACTTTACGACCACCAAGGTCGCATTTTCGGACACTTCACATGCACACTACAACATCTGAAAATCGAGACAGGGCAGGCATCGCAGCTAAGACCCTCCATTATCCTATGCCACTACTAGGATTCACTGGCCTCATAAAACAAGGCGCCCATAATCACTGGACCGTATTCAAGGTCACCTTATTTCACACAGGTAACACTAACACTTCTGGCAAATCAAAGTAGGCTGGGGACATCTCACACTCTCAATTGTCTCTCATGGCTGGCAGGACATCCCCGCATACCGGTCGTACAGGTCGACCAGCAAGGCAAGATACACCTCCATACCACCCTTGATAGCAGGCTGGTCCCAGCAGCTGGAGTCCATCTCCGTGGCTCGCGTCTTTCCACATCTCCGAGGATGGCAGCTCCATCATGGTAGACTCTCTTATCCTGGCACATCAGCCAGAATCCCTCATATACCACTGCAGCATCACCGCCATCTCCTCCGCTTGAGCTAAGCAGCATCGCAGCATCACAGCACGGCCACAGCATATCCATCATCATAGCACGGCCGTATCACAGCAGCACACAACCCGGCCACAGCATCGCAGCACGGCTACAGCATCTCAGCACGGCTACAGCATCTCAGCATCACAGCATGGCTACAGCATCGCAGCACGACCACAGCGTCGCAGCACGGCTACAGCATCTCAGCACGGCCACAGCATCTCAGCAGCCGACATCAGCAGTAGCAGGCTATGGTCAGTTGCTCGAGGTGAGGTGAGGTCACTTCAGATCATCAACAGCAGGTGCGGTCACCCATCCCTGGCAACTGCAGGTAACTGGCGGTCCGCGGGTGATGGTCACAGAGGCTGGGTGACGCAGACAAACACCCACTACAATGGATGACAGACCAGGGCAGCAATACATCTACTGGGGCACGTCAACTGGGTGACTGGGCACATCAGGCGGATAATAATCATAGGCAGCTCTTCAGTGGGTGACAGTTGTGGGCTAGTCTTCCAAGGTGGGCTGTGTGACTTCTCGTTCCTCTGTAAATATTCAATTTCTGCCAGTAATTGCTTCCCCCAAAAGTCTCACACAAGCACTGATATTCTCCACCATTTATCCCAAACCAACAACCAACTCCACCAAATATAATATTATACCCAAACAATTATTCAGACCCACCGTCAAAAAAAGGTCAGTTAAGGTCACTAGGATTATAATATCACACTGATATTTACTTTAACTTTACACACACAAGAAAAAAAATGGTAGTATAACATAAGTATAACCGAGCAGTCAAAAATAAGACACATGGGACTGGTTCCTACTATAAAAATAATAAGAACCACCACCGCTTAGACACCATGTCATGTAGGGGGTTATGCGGAGGGAGTCAGTAGGTAGGGGCCACCTCCCTTAGCACGATGGGGCACTAAAGGCTCATCTTTCATGGGAACTCAAAAAGAGTTGTCGCTCTTTCACACCCATTATGAAGGACTGCTGGGTCACCTGTCATGAGGGACTGCTACGTTACCTGTCATGAGGGACTACTGGGTCACCTGCTCCTCACCTGTCATGAGGGACTGCTGGGTCACCTGCTCCTCACCTGTCATGAGGGACTACTGGGTCACCTGCTCCTCACCTGTCATGAGGGACTGCTGGGTCACCTGCTCCTCACCTGTCATGAGGGACTACTGGGTCACCTGCTCCTCACCTGTCATGAGGGACTGCTGGGTCACCTGCTCCTCACCTATCACCAGTAATTTGAGAGGATGAGGACTCGAAGTATGCTCCAGACACATACCTAAACGAAGGAACAGGAGGAGAAGATGCAAGATGGAAAGAAGAAGCATGTCTTACATAGACGAAGACAACGGATAACAGAGCTCCTCAAAGGCAGTAGACTCTAAAGAACAAAAAAAAAAAAGACTGGCTAGAGAAATAGAAAACGCTGAACTCAAACTGAATGCATCATAAAGAGTCTAGAAGACTGTGAGAGCAAAAAGCCATAAATGAAATTGAGAGAACTCGAAAATATTTCTTCTCATACCTTAAATCCAGGAAAAAAATGAACTAGCATCGGGACTGTGATTGAAGGAGATGGAACATACGTTGGCTACCCCAAAGAAATAAGTGAAATGCTTAAATCTCAATACGATTCAGTGTTTGGTAAGCCATTACTTAGTCTAACAATTGACTTTGTAAATGAGTTTATCATAAACGAGACGCAAAACACCACACCATAATCTCTTTTATAATCCTAACCTCACTTGCCTTCGAAGAAGCCATCACCAATTGCATGGAAATGCACGCCCCAGGCTCTGACCTTTGGAACTCCATATTAAAAAAAATACCACTGGTGGGGTAGAACCCACGATCAGAGAGTCATAAAACTCCAGACCGTCGCGTTAGTCACTGGACCAGCTAGCACTTGGTATGGTTTGTTTGCAATCATGTCATTACGATTTCGTGATTCAACTCCATATTACATCAAGAGTTGTGTAAGTCCTTATCATGTGCCTTAAATATTTTAAGGAGAAGAATCCTGGACGCTGGAGTCATCCCGCAGTCATTGAGATCCATCGATATAGCACCACTCTACAAAGGTGTGAGTCTAGCAGCAAAGGCATAAATAATTCATTACTTTTTATGACCAGATATAAACGTAACTTGTTTAGGTATCAAAACTTTGCGGTCCAGTCCCTGGACCCATTATGTACCTCTGTAATGTTTTGACTACCACCCGCAGGATGGGTATGGGGTGCATAATGAAGATATTAAACTAACTAGCAGTGAAGCAGGGGGAGTGAGTATGTACATGCTACACCACTCTTATGCAACTCATCAGACGCCACTAGTCTCTCTCTCCTACGTCTTCCCTCAACTACGTTTCCCCCCCCCGCCTCCCCTCACTCACGTCTTCGCTTATTCACGTCTTTCCTTATTTGCGTCTACTCTCACTCATTTGGTCCCTCAAGCTTTTATGAACTAGTTCCTCCACACTACCCTTTACCTGTTTCCTTACTGTTTGTTTTGCTTTCAGTGTAGCACCTTCGTGTCCCTCCTTGTATCTCCATCACACTGTCACCCCTTGTATCTCCATCACACTGCCACTCCTTGTATCTCCCTCACACTGTCACTCCTTGTATCTCCCTCACACTGTCATTCCTTGTATCTCCCTCACATTGTCACTCCTTGTATCTCCCTCACACTATCATTCCTTGTATCTCCTTCACATTATCACTCCTTGTATCTCCCTCACACTGTCACTCCTTGTGTCTCCCTCACACTGTCACTCCTTGTATCTCCATCACACTGTCACCCTTTGTATGTCCTTCACACTGTCACCCCTTGTATCTCCTTCCCACTGTTCCTCCTTGTATCTCCCTCACACTGTCTCTCCTTGTACCTCCATCTCAGTGCCACTCCTTGTACCTTCCTCACACTGCCTCTTGCTGGCCCTTCACACTCATTCCCTCTCATAATGTTCCATACTTTATATTCATACACTCATGCCACTCGTCCACCTTATTTCTCTTCCTTTCACTTACTCCTCAACACTCCCATATTTTTTTTTCGTTTCCTTATTACCTCACTCATACCAGGGGTAAAGATTGCACTGTCTTTATTACCCCTGATAGAGTTAATTCTGAAGTCCAGATGCAAGACATACACTGGGTAGATTAGTGCTATAATGTGTGGTTATATAGTTACTTGAACAAATTATATTCCTGGTCCAGCACCTCCTCACCACCAGCTTCCCATAACCTAGAGTTCTCCTCAACGCCACATTCCTCTTAACTCTTGCTAGAAGTGGGTTACCAGTAACTGGTCTGGCCATTGTTACGTAATCATTTCAGTCCATTCTCTAGCTTAGGTTGTCATGCCTTTGGAAACAACTGCAGCGGGTTTTACTCCTTCAGGATTCATGACATGTGGAACTTCATGTCTGCAGATCAGTTACATTTCACCACCACAACCATACAACTCATCCACACTCTATCTCCTCGAAACATGGAATAGGCAAGTTTCGCTGTAGAAGGCCTCATATACTACTACATCTGGTTAATCGTTTGGCCTTGATGACATAAGACAGCCTAAACCGATAAACCAGTTTTCAGGACATATCATTTCACTCAGTAGCCGATGCATAACCTTTGCCAGGTCGAAGATACCTTTAGGACATCTCTAAGGGACTACCCTCCCTAGTTGGAAGGATAGGCACAGACAACCGGAATGGGAAGCTACCTGGGTTGGCAACCCACTAGGGTAAGCAGCGGTAAGATCTCTAATCCTTCGGTAATACCCTCGGGCAGTGCCATGCAGCATAAGAGCATATGGGGCAGATTGGTTGGTGGGTGGAGCCATAGAGTTGGCTGCTGGTGGGTGATCAGTGGGCATTATTTGGCAGCCGATGAGGTACGTTACCAGCCGGTACTCAGTGGGTATAGTTGGGTGGGTGGTGATAGAGGGTGGATTAGCTGGTCAGCGAAGGGTGGGCGACCTTCTCCTTCATCTAACCTAGACACATGGGTCTAAATTAGGTCAATGACCTTCCTGCACCCCAACAGATCACAACAAGGAGTGCTGATCTTGTTTACAACACCACTCTCACACAACAACAACAACGAAAAGTTTCAAATCAGCAGGTCCTTAACTGAAGAGACATTCCTACCATCTATATACTGAATACACGCTGTACACAGGGCATTCTTCACAACTCACTCCCTTAGTCTGCACTGCCCTCCACAGGATGGATAAACTAGCCACTTCGGTGGCAAAAAAAAAAATCAAATCCTTCTTCTCTTCATCCTCAAGTCCCTCGTCCTTTATCTCAGTCCCCCGTGCACTTCCTTTCGCTCATTCAATCCTTTATGCTCTTCCTCTCTAAGTATTAGCGAAATTTTAATTGACAGATTTCTAGTAATTATGAATGACCAGCCATGGTAAGTACTCACCTATGAATGACCAGCCATGGTAAGTACTCACCTATGAATGACCAGCCATGGTAAGTACTCACCTATGAATGACCAGCCATGGTAAGTACTCACCTATGAATGACCAGCAATGGTAAGTACTCACCTATGAATGACCAGCCATGGTAAGTACTCACCTATGAATGACCAGCCATGGTAAGTACTCATCTATGAATGACCAGCCATGGTAAGTACTCACCTATGAATGACCAGCCATGGTAAGTACTCACCTATGAATGACCAGCCATGGTAAGTACTCACCTATGAATGACCAGCCATGGTAAGTACTCACCTATGAATGACCAGCCATGGTAAGTACTCACCTATGAATGACCAGCCATGGTAAGTACTCACCTATGATTGACCAGCCATGGTAAGTACTCACCTATGAATGACCAGCCATGGTAAGTACTCACCTATGAATGACCATCTGGTTATTATTATTATTATTATTATTATTATTATTATTATTATTATTATTATTATTATTATTATTATTATTATTATTATCATCATCATCATCATTATGTATAAACTGTAAAGAAGTATGATCCTAGAAAAGGAAAGGGAAGCTCCAGTTCCCAGGATCCAAAGCCTTTCACCATCATGAAAGGGGGAGGGGTTAGAATGAGGAGGCTCAGGGCAGACAACCTTCCACCAAACGCCCGCCCGCCCGAACGCCCGAACGCCCGCCCGCCCACCTTCCCCACCGACCTGCCCACCCTCCTCACCCACCTGCCCACCTTCCCCACCCACCTGCCAACCCTCCCCACCCACCCGCTCACCCAGCAAGCCAGGCCAAAATATCACGTGAATTATTACTGCCACCAGAAGGTTGCTGCCGCCCGCCACCAGGGCAGAGGTGGTGCTCAGCGGCGGCGCTCAGGTAATGCTGAGCGCCGCTCAAGTGGCTCTCAAGTACAGGATGCGCTCAAATGCTCAAAGAATGGGATCACGGATTCCGTCTACTGCTCACAGGATTCCGTCAGGTGCTCACAGGATTACGTCAAGTGTTCACAGGATTACGTCAGGTGCTCACAGGATTACGTCAGGTGCTCACAGGATTCCGTTAGGTGCTCACAGGATTACGTCGAGTGCTCACAGGATTCCGTCAAATACTTACAGGATTTCGTCAAGTGCTCACAGGATTACGTCAAGTGTTCACAGGATGGGATCAAGTGCTCACAGGATGTGTTCAGGTGTTCTCAGAATGCCCTTAGGACTTGAAGGATGCGCTCAAGCGCTCACAGAATGCGCTGTGGCCCCTCCCACACTTCCTGTAGAACGCCCCTGAGCGGGTCTTCACTAAGGGGCCTTCATGGGCCACTCTTTCCCTTAGAGGAAGGGGGCATCAATACGTACTCGAGTCCCCCTTACCTTAGTAAATACTAGAAGAGAAGATAGAAGAGTTCTAACTATGTATATATATATATATATATATATATATATATATATATATATATATATATATATATATATATATATATATATATATATATATATATATATATATATATATATATATATATTATAGGGAGGTACCACCTCTATAGCTGGAATGGGGACCCTCATCCTCAGAGAAGACAATAAACGTACCTCAGAGAAAACTCAAGGTTCTCCCAGGAGCTGTTTGAATATTTTCTTCTCCTACCACCCCCTATATATGTTTTATTCTATGTGAACATTTATTAATAAACAAAATACATTTACAGAAAAAAACATAAACATGAATACAATGGCACAATGTATCAAAGATGATGAATTTCCTCCAGCTCCTCCGAGGCTGGACGTGAGCCAAGTATGCAGCAAGCATTTCCCCTCTGGATGGCGACGCTGAGGCGCTGGAACATGAAAGTGGCTGCCCTTGGGTCCCTGGTGGTGTCGATGAGTCTGGAACCCAATTCTTTAAGGAAACGTGTGGCATTTTTTCCCCATGATCCCAAGGTCTCTGATCCCACTGGGACAAATTGATACTGTTGGCTAATGTCCCTGTACTTGCTGATCTTGTACTCCTCCCTGTGGTCAGCAGCTCCTCCCTGTCGCCCCACACTGTGATGGATATAGGTGTCAGCCAGTGTGGACACACAGGTATAGTCCCATGCTAAGAGCTTGACATTCTTCCAAGGATAGATGGTGATCCCGTCGGGGCGGTTTGCTGGGTTGTGGGTATTGTTTGCTGCAAGTGATCGTGGCTCCCTCTCGGCAGGGCATCCTGCTGTAGCAAGGGTTCTCTTAATGATGTCGTTGACCTCATTGTGTCTTGCATGCCAGCCCTTGGTTTTGGAACAGTTAAGACCATGTAGACCGTATTGGTCTGCTTGCACTTCGCCGCAAATACACATATATTCTGTGTGAATTGGGGCAGCAAGGCGCAGAGCCACTGCAATACGGAGGTAATATATATATATATATATATATATATATATATATATATATATATATATATATATATATATATATATATAAATATATATATATATATATATATTATTTTATTATCACACTGGCCGATTCCCACCAAGGCAGGGTGGCCCGAAAAAGAAAAACTTTCACCATCATTCACTCCATCACTGTCTTGCCAGAAGGGTGCTTTACACTACAGTTTTTTAAACTGCAACATTAACACCCCTCCTTCAGAGTGCAGGCACTGTACTTCCCATCTCCAGGACTCAAGTCCGGCCTGCCGGTTTCCCTGAACTCCTTCATAAATGTTACTTTGCTCACACTCCAACAGCACGTCAAGTATTAAAAACCATTTGTCTCCATTCACTCCTATCAAACACGCTCACGCATGCCTGCTGGAAGTCCAAGCCCCTCGCACACAAAACCCTCCTTTACCCCCTCCCTCCAACCCTTCCTAGGCCGACCCTACCCCGCCTTCCTTCCACTACAGACTGATACACTCTTGAAGTCATTCTGTTTCGCTCCATTCTCTCTACATGTCCGAACCACCTCAACAACCCTTCCTCAGCCCTCTGGACAACAGTTTTGGTAATCCCGCACCTCCTCCTAACTTCCAAACTACGAATTCTCTGCATTATATTCACACCACACATTGCCCTCAGACATGACATCTCCACTGCCTCCAGCCTTCTCCTCGCTGCAACATTCATCACCCACGCTTCACACCCATATAAGAGCGTTGGTAAAACTATACTCTCATACATTCCCCTCTTTGCCTCCAAGGACAAAGTTCTTTGTCTCCACAGACTCCTAAGTGCACCACTCACTCTTTTTCCCTCATCAATTCTATGATTCACCTCATCTTTCATAGACCCATCCGCTGACACGTCCACTCCCAAATATCTGAATACGTTCACATCCTCCATACTCTCTCCCTCCAATCTGATATTCAATCTTTCATCACCTAATCTTTTTGTTATCCTCATAACCTTACTCTTTCCTGTATTCACCTTTAATTTTCTTCTTTTGCACACCCTACCAAATTCATCCACCAATCTCTGCAACTTCTCTTCAGAATCTCCCAAGAGCACAGTGTCATCAGCAAAGAGCAGCTGTGACAACTCCCACTTTGTGTGTGATTCTTTATCTTTTAACTCCACGCCTCTTGCCAAGACCCTCGCATTTACTTCTCTTACAACCCCATCTATAAATATATTAAACAACCACGGTGACATCACACATCCTTGTCTAAGGCCTACTTTTACTGGGAAAAAATTTCCCTCTTTCCTACATACTCTAACTTGAGCCTCACTATCTTCGTAAAAACTCTTCACTGCTTTCAGTAACCTACCTCCTACACCATACACTTGCAACATCTGCCACATTGCCCCCCTATCTACCCTGTCATACGCCTTTTCCAAATCCATAAATGCCACAAAGACATCTTTAGCCTTATCTAAATACTGTTCACTTATATGTTTCACTGTAAACACCTGGTCCACACACCCCCTACCTAATAACTAAAACTTGCTATTTTGGCTTAAATAGCAATGCTCTTCTTGCCGAATAAGGCAAGCAAAAATTAGTGTATGCAATAATTTCGCAAAAATATCATTCTAACCCTAACGAAAAAAATATATTTCATTGTGTTTGTTTATTATTAAATTATTGTAAACTTATCTAAAATATATTTACTATCAACACCCTCACCATCAACACCCTCACCATCAACACCCTCACCATCAACACCCTCACCATCAACACCCTCACCATCAACACCCTCACCATCAACACCCTCACCATCAACACCCTCACCATCAACATCCTCACCATCAACATCCTCACCATCAACACCCTCACCATCAACATCCTCACCATCAACACCCTCACCATCAACACCCTCACCATCAACATCCTCACCATCAACACCCTCACCATCAACACCCTCACCATCAACATCCTCACCATCAACACCCTCACCATCAACACCCTCACCATCAACACCCTCACCATCAACATCCTCACCATCAACATCCTCACCATCAACACCCTCACCATCAACACCCTCACCATCAACACCCTCACCATCAACACCCTCACCATCAACATCCTCACCATCAACACCCTCACCATCAACACCCTCACCATCAACACCCTCACCATCAACATCCTCACCATCAACATCCTCACCATCAACATCCTCACCATCAACATCCTCACCATCAACATCCTCACCATCAACACCCTCACCATCAACACCCTCACCATCAACATCCTCACCATCAACACCCTCACCATCAACACCCTCACCATCAACATCCTCACCATCAACATCCTCACCATCAACACCCTCACCATCAACATCCTCACCATCAACACCCTCACCATCAACACCCTCACCATCAACACCCTCACCATCAACATCCTCACCATCAACACCCTCACCATCAACACCCTCAACATCAACACCCTCACCATCAACACCCTCACTATCAACACCCTCACTATCAACACCCTCACCATCAACACCCTCACCATCAACACCCTCACTATCAACACCCTCACCATCAACACCCTCACCATCAACACCCTCACCATCAACACCCTCACCATCAACACCCTCACTATCAACACCCTCACTATCAACACCCTCACCATCAACACCCTCACCATCAACACCCTCACCATCAACACCCTCACCATCAACACCATCAACACCCTCACCATCAACACCCTCACTATCAACACCCTCACTATCAACACCCTCACCATCAACACCCTCACCATCAACACCCTCACCATCAACACCCTCACCATCAACACCCTCACCATCAACACCCTCACCATCAACACCCTCACCATCAACACCCTCACCATCAACACCCTCACCATCAACATCCTCACCATCAACACCCTCACCATCAACACCCTCACCATCAACACCCTCACCATCAACATCCTCACCATCAACATCCTCACCATCAATACCCTCACCATCAACACCCTCACCATCAACACCCTCACCATCAACATCCTCACCATCAACACCCTCACCATCAACACCCTCACCATCAACACCCTCACCATCAACATCCTCACAATCAACATCCTCACCATCAACACCATCAACATCCTCACCATCAACACCCTCACTATCAACACCCTCACCATCAACATCCTCACCATCAACATCCTCACCATCAACATCCTCACCATCAACACCCTCACCATCAACACCATCAACACCCTCGCGATCAACACCATCAACACCCTCGCCATCAACACCCTCACCATCAACACCCTCGCCATCAACACCCTCACCATCAACACCCTCACCATCAACACCATCAACACCCTCGCGATCAACACCATCAACACCCTCACCATCAACACCCTCACCATCAACACCCTCACTATCAACACCCTCACCATCAACACCCTCACCATCAACATCCTCACCATCAACACCCTCACCATCAACACCCTCACCATCAACACCATCAACACCCTCGCGATCAACACCATCAACACCCTCACCATCAACACCCTCACCATAAACACCCTCACCATCAACACCCTCGCCATCAACACCATCAACACCCTCACCATCAACACCATCAACACCATCAACACCCTCGCCATCAACACCATCAACATCCTCAACATCACCATCAGCACCCTCGCCATCAACACCATCAACACCCTCACCATCAACACCCTCACCATCAACACCATCACCATCAACACCATCAACATCCTCAACATCACCATCAACAACCTCGCGATCAACACCATCAACACCCTCACCATCAACACCATCAACATCCTCAACATCACCATTAACACCCTCACCATCAACACCATCAAGACCCTCACCATCAACACCATCAACATCCTCAACATCACCATCAACACCATCAACATCACCATCAACACCATCAACATTACCATCAACACCATCAACTTCACCATCAACACCATCAACACCCTCACCATCAACACCATCAACACACTCACCATCAACACCATCAACATCCTCAACATCACCATTAACGCCCTCACCATCAACACCATCAACACCATCAACATCCTCAACATCACCATCAACACCATCAACATCACCATCAACACCATCAACATCACCATCAACACCATCAACATCACCATCAACACCCTCACCATCAACACCATCAACATCCTCAACACCACAATCAACATCACCATCAACACCATCAACATCACCATCAACACCATCAACACCATCAACACCATCAACATCATTATCAACACCATCAACATCACCATTAACACCATCAACACCACCATCAACACCATCAACATCACCATTAACACCATCAACATCACCATCAACACCATCAACATCACCATCAACATCACCATCAACACCATCAACATCACCATCAACACCATCAACACCATCAACATCACCATCAACATCATCAACATCACCATCAACACCATCAACATCACCATCAACACCATCAACATCACCATCAACATCACCATCAACACCATCAACACCATCAACATCACCATCAACATCACCATCAACACCATCAACATCACCATTAACACTATCACCATCATTGTGTAACTTGCTCTTAGATAGGTCATCATTTTCCTCTTCACTCTTCCCCTCGCTTGCTTTCCTCTCTCTCTCTCTCTCTCTCTCTCTCTCTCTCTCTCTCTCTCTCTCTCTCTCTCTCTCTCTCTCTCTCTCTCTCTCTCTCTCTCTCTCTCTCTCTCCCTCTCTCTCTCTCTGTCTCCCACTGTCTCTTTCTCTCTCTCTCTCTTTTTTTTTTTTACACAGGGTTTGACAAGGTTAAGGATCCCTAGCTTTATTGACAGCTATTTACAGGTTAAGGATTCTCTCTCTCTCTCTCTCTCTCTCTCTCTCTCTCTCTCTCTCTCTCTCTCTCTCTCTCTCTCTCTCTCTCTCTCTCTCTCTCTCTCTCTCTCTCTCTCTCTCTCTCTCTCTCTCTCTCTCTCCCCTCTTCCCCTCTTTAATATCCTTCTTACAACTTTTACTTTTTATTGTCTTCTCTTCACCTGCCCTTCCTTGCTTCCTTCCTTGCTTGCTTCCTTCCTTGCTTCTTTCCTTGCTTCCTTCCTTGCTTCCTTCTTTGCTTCCTTCCTTCCTTGCTTCCTTCCTTGCTTCCTTCCTTGCTTCCTTCCTTGCTTCCTTCCTTGCTTGCTTCCTTCCTTGCTTCCTTCCTTGCTTCCTTCCTTGCTTCCTTCCTTGCTTCCTTCCTTCCTTGCTTCCTTCCTTGCTTCCTTCCTTGCTTCCTTCCTTGCTTCCTTCCTTGCTTCCTTCCTTGCTTCCTTCCTTGCTTCCTTCCTTCCTTCCTTCCTTGCTTCCTTCCTTGCTTCCTTCCTTCCTTGCTTCCTTCCTTGCTTCCTTCAATGCTTCCTTCCTTGCTTCCGTCCTTGCTTCCTTCCTTGCTTCCTTCCTTGCTTCCTTCCTTGCTTCCTTCCTTGCTTCTTTCCTTGCTTCCTTCCTTGCTTCCTTCCTTGCTTCCTTACTTGCTTCCTTCTTTGCTTCCTTCCTTGCTTCCTTCCTTGCTTCCTTACTTGCTTCCTTCTTTGCTTCATTCCTTCCTTGCTTCCTTCCTTGCTTCCTTCCTTGCTTCCTTACTTGCTTCCTTCTTTGCTTCATTCCTTCCTTGCTTCCTTCCTTGCTTCCTTCCTTGCTTCCTTCCTTGCTTCCTTCCTTGCTTCCTTCCTTGCTTCCTTCCTTGCTTCCTTCTTTGCTTCCTTCCTTGCTTCCTTACTTGCTTCCTTGCTTGCTTACTTCCTTGCTTCCTTCCTTGCTTCCTTCCTTGCTTCCTTCCTTGCTTCCTTACTTGCTTCCTTCTTTGCTTCATTCCTTCCTTGCTTCCTTCCTTGCTCTCTTCCTTGCTTCCTTCCTTGCTTCCTTCCTTGCTTCCTTCCTTGCTTCCTTCCCTGCTTCCTTCCTTGCTTTTTTCTTTCTTCCTTGCTTCCTTCTTTACTTCCTTCTTTGCTTCCTTCCTTGCTTCCTTCCTTGCTTCCTTCCTTGCTTCCTTCCTTGCTTCCTTCCTTGCTTCCTTCCTTGCTTCCTTCCTTGCTTCCTTACTTGCTTCCTTCTTTGCTTCATTCCTTCCTTGCTTCCTTCCTTGCTCTCTTCCTTGCTTCCTTCCTTGCTTCCTTCCTTGCTTCCTTCCTTGCTTCCTTCCTTGCTTCCTTCCTTGCTTCCTTTCTTTCTTCCTTGCTTCCGTCTTTGCTTCCTTCTTTGCTTCCTTCCTTGTTTCCTTCCTTGCTTCCTTACTTGCTTCCTTCCTTGCTTCCTTCCTTGCTTCCTTACTTCCTTCCTTGCTTCCTTCCATGATTCCTTCGTTGCTTCCTTCCTTGCTTCCTTACTTGCTTCCTTCTTTGCTTTTTTCCTTCCTTGCTTCCTTCCTTGCTTCCTTCCTTGCTTCCTTCCTTGCTTCCTTTCTTGCTTCTTCGCTTCCTTCCTTCCTTGCTTCCTTCCTTGCTTCCTTACTTGCTTCCTTCCTTGCTTCCTTCCTTGCTTCCTTACTTCCTTCCTTGCTTCCTTCCATGCTTCCTTCCTTGCTTCCTTCCTTGCTTCCTTACTTGCTTCCTTCTTTGCTTTCTTCCTTCCTTGCTTCCTTCCTTGCTTCCTTCCTTGCTTCCTTCCTTGCTTCCTTCCTTGCTTCCTTCCTTGCTTCCTCGCTTCCTTTCTTCCTTGCTTCCTTCCTTGCTTCCTTCCTTGCTTCCTTTCTTGCTTCCTTATTTGCTTCCTTCCTTCCTTACTTCCTTTCTTGCTTCCTTCCTTGCTTCCTTCCTTGCTTCCTTCCTTGCTTCCTTCCTTGCTTCCTTCCTTCCTTCCTTCCTTGCTTCCTTCCTTCCTTCCTTGCTTCCTTACTTGCTTCCTTCCTTGCTTCCTTCCTTGCTTCCTTACTTCCTTCCTTGCTTCCTTCCATGCTTCCTTCCTCGCTTCCTTCCTTGCTTCACATTATTCCTTGCTTCCTTCATTCTTCCTTCTTCCTTCCTTGCTTATTCCTTGCTTCCTTCATTGCTTCTTCATTTGCCTTCCTTCCATTCTTTCCTTCCTTGGCTTCCTTCCTTGCTTCCATTCTTATTCCATTCCTTGCTTCCTTCATTCCTTCCTTCCTTCCTTCCTTGCCTTCCTTCATTGCATCCTTCCTTCCATTCCTTCCTTCCATTACATTCCATTCCTTCCTTCCTTCCTTGCTTCCTTCCACATTCTTATTCCATTGCTTCCATTCTCCTTCATTGCTTCCTTCCTTGCCTTATTCCTTCACTTTATTCATTGCTTCCATTCACCTTCCCTTCCATTCATTCTTGCTTCCTTCATTGCCTTCCTTCCTTGCCTTCCTTCCTTGCTTCCATTCCTTGCTTCCTTCTTCATTCATGTTATTCCTTCCTTCCTTGGCTTCCCTTCTTACTTCCTTCCTTGTTATTCCTTCATTGCTTATTCCTTGCTTCATTCCTTGCTTCCTTATTCTTCCTTCATTGGCTTCCTTCATTCCTTCAACCTTACCTTGTTACTTCCTTCCATTCCTTACTTCCTTCCTTGCTTCCTTCCTTTTCCATATTCTGCTTATTCACTTCCTTCCTTGTTGGCCTTCCTTCTTTATTGCTTCCTTCCCAGCTTCATTCCTTGCTTCATTCATTGCTTCCTTCTTGCTTCATTCCTTCCTTGCCTTCCTTAACTTCCTTCTGTTCCTTCCATTCCTTCCTTCCGCTTCCATTCCTTCATTCCTTCCTTCTTCCTTCCTTGCTTCCTTCCTTCCTTCCTTCCTTCCATTTGCTTCCTTCTTATTCATTCTTATTCTCGCTTCCTTCCTTGCTTCCATTCCTTCCTTCTTGTTCCTTCCTTGCCTTCCTTCCTTGCTTCCATTCCTTGTTTCCTTCTTGCCTTCATTCCATTGGCTTATTCATCAGCCTTCATTGTTCTTATTCCTTGTTACCTTCCTTCCATTCATTCATTCATTCCTTTGTTTATTCTTGCTTATTCCTTATTCATTCATTCCATTCCTTCCTTGGCTTCCTTCATTCTTCATTCCTTCCTTGTCATTATTCCATTCTTGCTTCCTTCCTTGCTTCCATTCCTTGCTTCCATTCATTAGCTTCATTCCTTTACTTCCTTCCTTCTTCTTCCATTCCTTCCATTGCCATTCCTTCCTTCATTGCTTCATTCCTTATTCCATTCTTGCTTCCATTCCTTGTTCTTCATTGCTTCCTTTTATTCCTTGCTTCATTCCTTCAAACCCTTGCCTTCCTTGCCTTCATTCCTTGCCTTCCTTCCTTATTCCATTCCCTTGTTTCTTACCTTCTTCCTTGCCTTCCTTCTTTGCTTCATTTTGTTCCTTCTTGCTTCCATTCTTCCTTCCTTGTTTCCTTACTTGCTTCCTTACTTGCTTCCTTCTTTGCTTCATTCCTTCCTTGCTTCCTTCCTTGCTTCCTTCCTTGCTTCCTTCCTTGCTTCCTTCCTTGCTTCCTTACTTGCTTCCTTCCTTCCTTGCTTCCTTCCTTGCTTCCTTCCTTGCTTCCTTCCTTGCTTCCTTTCTTGCTTCCTTACTTGCTTCCTTCCTTGCTTCCTTCCTTGCTTCCTTCCTTGCTTCCTTCCTTTCTTCCTTCCTTGCTTCCTGCATTGCTTCCTTCCTTGCTTCCTTACTTGCTAACTTCCTTCCTTGCTTCCTTTCTTGCTTCCTTCCTTGCTTCCTTCCTTGCTTCCTTCCTTGCTTCCTTACTTGCTTCCTTCCTTGCTTCCTTTCTTGCTTCCTTCCTTGCTTCCTTCCTTGCTTCCTTCCTTGCTTCCTTTCTTGCTTCCTTTCTTGCTTCCTTCCTTGCTTCCTTCATTGCTTCCTTCCTTGCTTCCTTACTTGCTTCCTTCCTTGGTTGCTTCCTTCCTTGCTTCCTTCCTTGCTTCCTTCCTTGCTTCCTTCCTTGCTTCCTTACTTGCTTCCTTACTTGCTTCCTTCCTTCCTTGCTTCCTTCCTTTTCGAATTACACTCCTCCTCTCCTTGTGGTTTTCCCTTATTCAGTTTTTTACCCTTCTTTGTCTCTCTGGCTTTCTATCTGTTTGTTTGTCTGTGTATCTGTCTGTCTGTCTTTTTTGTGTGTGTCTGTCTGTATGTATGTCTGTTACGAACACAGGTGTAGTCTAGTGGCCTGCACACCTGGTTGTGGAACGATAACCACTTAGGTTATATATACACGTATATATATATATATATATATATATATATATATATAATATATATATATATATATATATATATATATATATATATATATTTGTATATACAATTATATATATATAATATATATATATATATATTATATATATATATATGTCGTGCCGAATAGGCAGAACTTGCGATCTTGCCTTAAATAGCAACGCTCATCTTGCCATATAGGACAAGTGAAAATTTGTGTATGCAATAATTTCGCCAAAATCATTCTGAACCTAACGAAAAAAATATATTTTATTGTGTTTGTTTAGTATTAAATTATTGTAAACGTATTTAAAATATATTTAGTTGGGTTAGGCTAAAATAAATTGTTCTTGTTATAATAAGGTTAGGTAAGTTTTCTAAGATTCTTTTGGTGCAAAATTAAAAATTTTTACATTAACATTAATGAAAAAAATATATCTTTAAACGTATAAGAGAAAATTTCAGAAAGGACTTAATTTTAAACGAGTTCTTGCTAATTGACCAGTTTTGCATATTCGGCACGACATATATATATATATAGATATATATATATATATATATATATATATATATATATATATATATATATGTATATGTATATGTATATATATATATATATATATATATATATATATATATATATATATATATATATATATATATATATATATATATATATATATATATATATATATATATATATATATATATACATAACCTATGTACAGCATATACAGCTATGTACAATGAAGCAAGCACAAGACACGATGAAAACCGTGGCGACCAGCAGGGAGGGCAAGTCTGCCAAGGATGATGCACAACTGTACTACATCGCTTCACAGCCTAGGCTGGCTTCCTTGTGATTGGTTAGTTGTACCAAGGTACTGGTATAACGATGGAGCGTCTGCTCGTTAAACTCTTTACATCTAGTTGACTGGTCGGGAGGGAAGACCTGTATGGGTGTGTGATACCGAAGAAAATGTCAAATACTCTTACCAATCCACAGTATCTCTTTTTCTGTTTGTGTGTGCACTCACCTAGTTGTGGTTGCAGGGGTCGTTTCACAGCTCCTGGCCCCGCTACTAAGTCAGTCTCCCTGTTCCATGAGTGTTATCATACTAAAAACAACAGACATAGCCCCACTCCACAAAGGGGGCAGTAAAGCAACAGCAAAGAACTACAGACCAATAGCACTAACATCCCATGTCATAAAAATCTTTGAAAGGGTCCTAAGAAGCAAGATCACAACCCATCTAGAAACCCATCAGTTACACAACCCAGGGCAACATGGGTTTAGAACAGGTCGCTCCTGTCTGTCTCAACTATTGGATCACTACGACAAGGTCCTAAATGCACTAGAAGACAAAAAGAATGCAAATGTAATATATACAGACTTTGCAAAAGCCTTCGACAAGTGTGACTATGGCGTAATAGCGCACAAAATGCGTGCCAAAGGAATAACAGGGAAAGTCGGTCGATGGATCTATAATTTCCTCACTAACAGAACACAGAGAGTAGTCGTCAACAGAGTAAAGTCCGAGGCAGCTACGGTGAAAAGCTCTGTTCCACAAGGCACAGTACTCGCTCCCATCTTGTTCCTCATCCTCATATCCGACATAGACAAGGATGTCAGCCACAGCACCGTGTCTTCCTTTGCAGATGACACCCGAATCTGCATGACAGTGTCTTCCATTGCAGACACTGCAAGGCTCCAGGCAGACATCAACCAAATCTTTCAGTGGGCTGCAGAAAACAATATGAAGTTCAACGATGAGAAATTTCAATTACTCAGATATGGTAAACACGAGGAAATAAAATCTTCATCAGAGTACAAAACAAATTCTGGCCTCAAAATAGAGCGAAACAGCAATGTCAAAGACCTGGGAGTGATCATGTCGGAGGATCTCACCTTCAAGGACCATAACATTGCATCAATCGCATCTGCTAGAAAAATGACAGGATGGATAGTGAGAACCTTCAAAATTAGGGAGGCCAAGCCCATGATGACACTCTTCAGATCACTTGTTCTATCTAGGCTGGAATATTGCTGCACACTAACAGCCCCTTTCAAGTCAGGTGAATAAATAACTAAATAAATAACAAAAAGGCACAATACCGTGACTGGAACGATACACAAATAACCCGCACATAAAAGAGAGAAGCTTACGACGACGTTTCGGTCCGACTTGGACCATTGAGTGTGTGTGTGTAAGGCAGGTGAAATTTCTGACCTAGAAAATGTACAGAGAACCTTCACGGCACGCATAACGGAGATAAAACACCTCAATTACTGGGAGCGCTTGAGGTTCCTAAACCTGTATTCCCTGGAACGCAGGCGGGAGAGATACATGATTATATACACCTGGAAAATCCTAGAGGAACTAGTACCGAACTTGCACACGAAAATCACTCACTACGAAAGCAAAAGACTTGGCAGACGATGCAACATCCCCCCAATGAAATGCAGGGGTGTCACTAGCACGTTAAGAGACCATACAATAAGTGTCAGGGGCCCGAGACTGTTCAACTGCCTCCCAGCATACATAAGGGGGATTACCAACAGACCCCTGGCAGTCTTCAAGCTGGCACTGGACAAGCACCTAAAGTCGGTTCCTGACCAGCCGGGCTGTGGCTCGTACGTTGGTTTGCGTGCAGCCAGCAGCAACAGCCTGGTTGATCAGGCGCTGATCCACCAGGAGGCCTGGTCACAGACCGGACCGCGGGGGCGTTGACCCCCGGAACTCTCTCCAGGTAAACTCCAGGTAATACCTCTTCTTGTGTGTGTATACTCACCTAATTGTAGTTGCAGGGGTCGAGTCTCAGCTCCTGGTCCCCCCTCTTCACTGAACGCTACTAAGTCTTCTCCCTGCTCCATGAGCTTTATCATACCTCGTCTTAAAGCTATGTATGGTTCCTGCCTCTACTACATCGCTCGCCAGACTATTCCATTTACTGACCATTCTATGACTGAATAAATGTTTCCTAACATCCCTGTGATTTATCTGTGTCTTCAACTTCCAAGAGTGACCCCTTGTTTCTGTGTCCCATCTCTGGAACATCCTGTCTCTGTCCATAATGTCTATTCCACGCAGTATTTTGTATGTTGTTATCATGTCTCCCCTATGTGCGTGTGTGTGTGTATATGTGTGTGTGTGTGTGTACTCACCTAGTTGTACTCACCTAGTTGAGGTTGCAGGGGTCGAGTCCAAGCTCCTGGCCCCGCCTCTTCACTGGTCGCTACTAGGTCACTCTCCCTGAACCGTGAGCTTTATCATACCTCTGCTTAAAGCTATGTATGGATCCTGCCACCACTACATCGCTTCCCAAACTATTCAACTTCCTGACTACTCTGTGGCTGAAGAAATACTTCCTAACATCCCTGTGATTTATCTGTGTCTTCAACTTCCAACTGTGTCCCCTTGTTGCTGTGTCCCATCTCTGGAACATCCTGTCTTTGTCCACCTTGTCAATTCCTCTCAGTATTTTGCATATCGTTATCATGTCCCCCCTACCTCTCCTCTCCTCCAGTGTGTGTGTGTGTGTGTGTGTGTGTGTGTGTGTGTGTGTGTGTGTGTGTGTGTGTGTGTGTGTGTGTGTGTGTGTGTGTGTGTGTGTGTATGTGTGTGTGTGTGTCTGTGTCTGTGTTACCAATTGTCAAAGGTACTTGTCGATAGACACTTGCCTGTTGTTTATAGTCTGTCTGTGCATGTGTGTGTGTGTCTGTCTGTCTGTCTGTCTGTCTGTCTGTCTGTCTGTCTGTCTCTCTCTCTCTCTCTCTCTCTCTCTCTCTCTCTCTCTCTCTCTCTCTCTCTCTCTCTCTCTCTCTCTCTCTCTCTCTCTCTCTCTCTCTCTCTCTCTCTCTCTCTCCCTCTCTCTCTCTTTTTTTTTTTTTTTTTTTTTTTTTTTATTTTTTTGTCTCTCTCTCTCTCTCTCTCTCTCTCTCTCTCTCTCTCTCTCTCTCTCTCTCTCTCTCTCTCTCTCTACGGTGCCATCATTGACCACTTTTCACTGCCTTCTTATCTTTTATTGCTCAACTTTATCCTTCTACCATCTCCCTGAACACCCATTCTAATTCACCTCCTTCATACCTCCTCTTTCTTACTCACTTTCTTCCTGCTCTCTAACATTCTCCACCCTTCTCGTCCTTCTCTTCCTATACTTCTTTTCTTCTTTATCCATCCCCTTCTCTCCTTGTCTTCTTTCTTTCTCCTCCTTTTCCTGGGTATCCTCCATCACACCTGGGTATCCTCCATCACACCTGGGTATCCTCCATCACACCTGAGTATCCTCCATCACACCTGGGTATCCTCCATCACACCTGGGTATCCTCAATCACGCTTGGCTATCCTCCATCACACCTGGGTATCCTCCATCACTCCTGGGTGTCAACCATCACACCTGGGTATCCTCCATCACACCTGGGTATCCTCCATCACTCCTGGGTGTGAACCATCACACCTGGGTATCCTCCATCACTCCTGGGTATCCTCCATCACACCTGGTTATCCTCCATCACACCTGGTTATCCTCCATCACACCTGGTTATCCTCCATCACACCTGGTTATCCTCCATCACACCTGGTTATCCTCCATCACACCTGGTTATCCTCCATCACACCTGGTTATCCTCCATCACACCTGGTTATCCTCCATCACACCTGGTTATCCTCCATCACACCTGGTTATCCTCCATCACACCTGGGTATCCTCCATCACACCTGGGTATCCTCCATCACACCTGGGTATCCTCCATCACACCTGGTTATCCTCCATCACACCTGGTTATCCTCCATCACACCTGGGTATCCTCCATCACACCTGGTTATCCTCCATCACACCTGGTTATCCTCCATCACACCTGGGTATCCTCCATCACACCTGGTTATCCTCCATCACACCTGGGTATCCTCCATCACACCTGGTTATCCTCCATCACACCTGGGTATCCTCCATCCTGGTTATCCTCCATCACTGGGTATCCTCCATCACACCTGGTTATCCTCCATCACTCCTGGTTATCCTCCATCACACCTGGTTATCCTCCATCACTCCTGGTTATCCTCCATCACACCTGGTTATCCTCCATCACTCCTGGGTATCCTCCATCACTCCTGGGTATCCTCCATCACACCTGGGTATCCTCCATCACTCCTGGGTATCCTCCATCACTCCTGGGTATCCTCCATCACACCTGGGTATCCTCCATCACTCCTGGGTATCCTCCATCACTCCTGGGTATCCTCCATCACACCTGGGTATCCTCCATCACACCTGGGTATCCTCCATCACACCTGGGTATCCTCCATCACTCCTGGGTATCCTCCATCACACCTGGGTATCCTCCATCACACCTGGGTATCCTCCATCACACCTGGGTATGATCACTCCTGGGTATCCTCCATCACTCTGGGTATCCTCCATCACACCTGGGTATCCTCCATCACTCCTGGGTACCTGGGTATCCTCCATCACACCTGGTTATCCTCCATCACACCTGGGTATCCTCCATCACTCCTCCATCACTCCTGGGTATCCTCCATCACACCTGTATCCTCCAACACATCCTCCATCACACCTGGGTATCCTCCATCACACCTGGGTATCCTCCATCACACCTGGGGTTATCCTCCATCACACCTGGGTATCCTCCATCACACCTGGGTATCCTCCATCACACATGGGTATCCTCCATCACTCCTGGGTATCCTGGGTATCCTCCATCACACCTGGGTATCCTCCATCACACCTGGGTATCCTCCATCACACCTGGGTATCCTCCATCACACCTCCATCACACCTGGGTATATCCTCCATCACTCCTGGGTATCCTCCATCACACCTGGGTATCCTCCATCACACCTTGGGTATCCTCCATCACACCTGGGTATCCTCCATCACACCTGGGTATCCTCCATCACACCTGGGTATCCCCCATCACACCTAGGTATCCTCCATCACTCCTGGGTATCCTCCATCACACCTGGGTATCCTCCATCACACCTGGGTATCCTCCATCACACCTGGGTATCCTCCATCACACCTGAGTATCCTCCATCACACCTGGGTATCCTCCATCACTCCTCCATCACACCTGGTTATCCTCCATCACACCTGGGTATCCTCCATCACACCTGGGTATCCTCCATCACACCTGGTTATCCTCCATCACTCCTGGATATCCTCCATCACACTTGGGTATCCTCCATCACACTTGGGTATCCTCCATCACACTTGGGTATCCTCCATCACACCTGGGTATCCTCCATCACACCTGGTTATCCTCCATCACTCCTGGATATCCTCCATCACACTTGGGTATCCTCCATCACTCCTGGGTATCCTCCATCACACCTGGTTATCCTCCATCACACCTGGGTATCCTCCATCACACCTGGGTATCCTCCATCACACCTGGGTATCCTCCATCACACCTGGGTATCCTCCATCACTCCTGGTTATCCTCCATCACACTTGGGTATCCTCCATCACACCTGGGTATCCTCCATCACACCTGGGTATCCTCCATCACACCTGGGTATCCTCCATCACACCTGGGTATCCTCCATCACACCTGGTTATCCTCCATCACTCCTGGTTATCCTCCATCACACTTGGGTATCCTCCATCACACCTGGGTATCCTCCATCACACCTGGTTATCCTCCATCACACCTGGTTATCCTCCATCACACCTGGTTATCCTCCATCACACTTGGGTATCCTCCATCACTCCTGGGTATCCTCCATCACACCTGGGTATCCTCCATCACTCCTGGGTATCCTCCATCACTCCTGGGTATCCTCCATCACACCTGGGTATCCTCCATCACACCTGGGTATCCTCCATCACACCTGGGTATCCTCCATGGTCAAGGACATGCAGAAACTCAAAAAGGTTCAACAGTTCGCAACCAAACTAGTCCCAGAGTTGTCAGGTATGCATTTGAGAGCATCGTAAATATGCCGAATTTGACGACTTTGGTGTAGTGGATGAGGGAAGAGAGTAAGACAGGGTTAAGAATATGGAATAAAGAACGCGAGGAGCAAGGGAATATTGGTGGAAATTTACACACACACCCACTCAAGGAAAATGATCTTGGGGTGAGTATAATACCGAGCATATCTCCTGAGGTGGACATCAGCATATGGACGTCTGTCAAACCTAAGAATAACGTTTCGACAACTAAAGATTCATTTGTAGATGAATGGTTCAGAGAACCGACATGTTGATAAATTAGACACATGTTCATCTATTCAAGATTGATGGACTGACCACATCGACTCAAGGTTGAGGGACTGATTACCTCATTCTCCTCCTGTTCTTCAAGATTCTCCTTTGTATGGACTGATGAAGCCACTGTGTGGCGAAACGTTTCCTCAATAAAGATACCCAAGAGTTGCACATGTGTCTAATTTATCAATAAAGATTCATTCGCGACACTGTACACCTTGTACGTCAGGCCCATATTGGAATATACAACACCAGCATGCAACCCACACTTAGTCAAGCAATTTGAGAAAATGCAAAAGTTTGCAAGAAGACTAGTCCCAGAGCTAGGGGTATCTCGTATGGAGAGAGGTTCAGGGAACTCGACTACACTAGAGGACAGGAGGGATAGGGAGGACATTACAATGACGTGTAAACTTCTGAGAGGTACTGTCAAGGTGGACGGGGCTTGGATGTGTCAGAGACAGAACACAGAAACAAGGGGACAGAACTGAAAGAGTGAAGTAGTGGAGGCAGGATCCATACAAAGCTTTAAGTTGAAGTATGAAAAGGCTCTTAGAGCAGGGAAAGAGTGGAACTAGTAGCGATTAGCAAAGAGGCGAGGCCAGGAGCTGTGAATCGACCCCTAGTACACACACACACACACACACACACACACACACACACACACACACACACACACACACACACACACACACACACACACACACACACACACACACACACACACACACACACACATACAGAGTGGAGGACGCCCCAGTGTATGCTCTGGTATTCAGTATTTGTTCAGAGCAAGGAGATCACTCCACCCTGGTACTGTATCATCAGAGCTCCGGGCTGGTAAGAGTAGCTAAACAAGTCAGAGAATAGTAAAGAACACACTAGTAACAGCAAATAATGTAACTCTTCCTCGTGGTCTACGTAGTAAAAACAGCGTTATAAAACATACTGGAAATTGTGCTTTCTTACAACCTTTAATATGCCCAAATGTGACATGTGTTGCGCAGCGCAGTGTTAACGTCTCGTCAGTGCTCTGGGAAAGACGGGACTGCTGCTTATGTTACCTAGCAGTACACCCAAACATAAGAGTTCATCTGAAAGAAAGATAGTGCAGACCGAGGCTATCATATGATGACTATCCACGTGTATCCTGATTATCCACAACGCTGAGTAGCCTTAACACGGTGGTGAGGCTTGAGCGGCTTGTGCCGAGGAGTAGACGTCTCTCGGAAGGGAGTGCCTCTTCTCTGGGAAGGGTGCCTCTTCTCTGGAAAGGGTGCCTCTTCTCTGGGAGGGGTGCTTCTTCACTGGGAGGAGTGCAACTTCTCAGGAAGAGGGCCTCTCCTCTGGAAGGGGTGCCACTACTCCCACTAAGTACCTGCCTGTGTCACATACACAATACATTGATTTATGATGTATGTATTTCCTGTTATCATAACTAGTAATTTTTATGTATTATGTGTTTCTGTATGTATGTTAAGATATCCCAGAATGAGTTATAATGAAAAGTTCTCTTGATCATTATCAAGAAGGTGGAATAACAATATGCACTGATGCCTTTATATCAATACTAGTTATTGATTACTTGTATTATTGTTATTAATTAACTATTTATCAAACGAATTATCATTATGTTATTGTTATTATTACGTGGAATTATTTACACTGTGTCTCATATTTGGAAGATTTGTGGAGTCTGTCGTTATTTTGTATCAGGTGAGAAGACAGCAAATACTCGGTGGTGGCCTTGGAAAACTATCATGCCAAAGAGAGGCACTGACTTGCCGGGTCACTAACTGGAGAAGACCATGACCGAGACAACACCGGCGAACCCACATCAGTCAGAGACACTGACTTCTGAAGCCTATTACTCAGACATAATCTCCAGCATCTTGAGCGGACATTGTTATTATTCTGGTGCCGCTATGATTTCGGTTTAAGTTCACCTCTTGTGGACACCGTCATTATTTTGGTGATATTGAATATAAATTAGCTCCTGGGAATGTTGTCACATTTAGTGGTGTTTTCAGATTTATACGCAGGATGGCTGTGTACGTATGGCTTTACCTGAATGGGGACAAATAAATAAATAAATAAATACTCTTTATTTTTTACAAGTATATGATGCAACTTTTACAGACCATAGCTGATATCACTGACATACTATGTAGAAAGTCCCTGGTTATGTAGAGCATTTCGAGCAGCTTACGTTAATCTTGTCCCCCAGGATGCAGCCAACACCAGTCGATTAACACCCTAGTACCTACTTACTGCTAGGTGAACAGGGACAGCAGGTGTAAGGAAACGCCCAACGTTTTCACCCGTACCGGGGATCGAACCATGGACACTCTGTGTGTAAACTTATAATGTTCACTGTCAGATTTTGTGTTTAGTTTCCCGTGTCTGATTTATTATAAGTCAAATGTGTAGACCCATGAGAATTCTGATTGTTTAGTAATAGTCCTGATTGGACACAGAAGTTCATTTGTATGGCCCTAGTACCAGTCCATGAGTGGACACGGAAGTTCATCAGTATGGCCCTAGTACCAGCCCATGAGTGGACACGGAAGTTCATCAGTATGGCCCTAGTACCAGTCCATGAGTGGACACGGAAGTTCATCAGTATGGCCCTAGTACCAGCCCATGAGTGGACACGGAAGTTCATCAGTATGGCCCTAGTACCAGTCCATGAGTGGACACGGAAGTTCATCAGTATGGCCCTAGTACCAGTCCATGAGTGGACACGGAAGTTCATCAGTATGGCCCTAGTACCAGTCCATGAGTGGACACGGAAGTTCATCAGTATGGCCCTAGTACCAGTGCATGAACTGACCAGGATTTATGTTGGAAGAGATAATAATGTACTTAATAATAGCTTAGGGAGGGATTTTAAGACACTATCCTTACCGTTTATGCGTGTTTAATTATGTCAAACATCAGTGTTTTAATGGATTAATTTTACTCACTTACACTCTCGAAATTTCTGGGGAGATTTTGTTGTGGTATCTCACTTAGTGTTCCCTGAACCTAGAGTTATTAAACTCAGAGTTTTTGACTTTTAGTTATCTCTTACATTTGAGTTAAGCTTCTGTTTTTTTTTTTTTTTTTACTGCATTTTGAATACTTTTAAGGTATTTTCGTCTTGTGGTTTTCAACACTGGGCTGCCGTTAATATAGTGATGGTTACTGTTGATAATAGTGGTGGTTACTGTTGATAACAGTGATGATCATAACAGGTGGGAGCCTTTCCGGGATCATATTGTCCTGGAGATACAGTAGCTGTCCAGCTCTACTGTGCTAAATATTGCCATTATCCTGGAGTAACATTACTAACCTTCTACACACTGTATCCACATTCAAGGGTTGACTGAGGTACAACTTACCGCATGTACGTAAGTACAATTATCATACATAGTGTAAATTATCCAGGATAACCCAAAAAAGTCAGATGGTGACTTATTTTCATATCCCACATCGCATGTCTCAGTGAAAGACATTTCTGATGAATTAATGGAAATTTCATTGTTCATGTTACCTTTAACACAGTACTTTGTGGTAACATGTCTCATTGTCTACGTTACCTTTAACACAGTACTGGGTAGTAGCGTGCCTCATTGTCCACATTACCTTTAACACAGTACTGGGTGGTAACGTGCCTCACTGTCCACATTACCTTTAAAACAGTATTGGGTGATAACGTGCCTCATTGGTATAAGGTATAGCTGTAACTTCACTGTTCATATTGTACGAGGGAGAGATTATTCCCAATAGAAGACACCTCTTTGTGGAAAACAGTGTTCACAGTGTTACTGGATCCACACCGAGTATGAAGGACACACCGGGTATGGAGGATCTGAGTGCACTCCATTGTAGATCTAATATTGATGAGTGGAGCTGGATGACAAAGCGTTGTACTCACTTAAATGTTGTACTCATCGTCTAGTTTTTTGTATTCATAGTGTATGCTGACGTTGAGACCGAGCTTCTGGACTCACGAAATCATAATAACACGATTGGAAACAAACCAGGGAACGGGTGGGGGTTGAACCTATGGCGAGTGAGTCGTAAAACTCCAGGGGAGTGTGTAAGCCTGTCCGTGGTTTATTAGCTTCTGGGTCTGCCGCCTAGGTAAATTAAATTAAGCTTCAAGAAGAAGCTGAATGATTTGAATTACCTTGCTCTAACTCCAAGGAAGAGAAGATCGGAACATGTGCGCCATTTTAATCAGTTGAAAACATATGTTTTTTTTTTTTTTTTTTTTTTTTTTTTTATTCGCCGGTACTCTCCCGGCCCGGGTCTTTTCCAAGTAGTGGTGACCCGGCCTTGGCTCCCTATCTGGGGAGTGTCTCGAGACTTAAGTCTCCCATGGGAGGAGGTACAAGTACCCCCTCATCTTTGGGACCAAGTGTCCCCAGGCCTAGCCACATTCCCCGCCCTCACGGGGCTCGTAGGGAGAAGCTAGGCGTCTGGTTTACCATCTACCCCGCCCTAAAAGGGCTCGTGGGGATGGCAGTCTTATGAGCTGCAGATGGTAGCAAGCTCAGGCTGTATGGTGATAATCATTTGAGTATATCTTCACTGGTTCTTGACCAGGAAGCAGCTGCTCAGAGCCTACCTGCCTCTACCAGAGGGACTGAGGTACACTTGAAGAATTCACAGGCTTTAAATTCTCTGTACACATTATTATAGACTCAGTACAGAAAGCTAATGATGTTAAAAGACCTGAGAGCCGAAATTTTGTCTTTCTAGAGACTGAACAAATGGTTCAGAAAACTGACAAGTTGATAAATGAGACACCTGTGCAACATTTGGACATCTTTATTCTGGAAACGTTCCTCTAGCCAGTGGCTTATACAGTCTAATGCAGAGAAAGGTGGAAGATGAGGAGGAAGAGCTGAGGTAATCAGTCCCTCAGCCTGGAGTCTGTTTTCAATCTATCTGCATTGGACTGTAGAAGCCACTGGCCGGCGAAACGTTTCCAAAATAAAAATACCTAAATGTCTCGCAACAATGTCTCTTGGTGAGGATAATATTGATGCTCAAAGAGCTCAGCCAATTAAACAATCTCTAGTGAAACAAAGAGCTCTGAATGATGAAGAAAGAAGGTTGATTGTCACACGGTCTCACAGAGCCAAGTGTTAATGGGCTTTTCCATGTATTTTAGTTCCTCAGTCAGAAAGTATTTATAGAATGTGTAAGGATTACAGGAAGGTTAATACAGTGACACTACCAGATGGCTACCTACTCTTCAGAATGTATAAATGTCGTATTGGGTGCCAGTGACACTACCACATGGCTACCCACTCCCTAGAACTGATGACATAGATCTGTCAAGAATGGTCTCACTGATCTGTCAAGAATGGTCTTACTGAAAGAGTTTTAGCAGGTCTCCCTAAAAGGGCTAAAGATATGTCAATCTTGACTATTCAAGGTTGCCTGTAAAGTTATCTTACAAGTTCGTCTTGAATGAGAAATGTAGCAAGTTATTTCAAAGAATTATGTATAGGTTAACGATGGCTCTACTTGTTGATTCCTACCTGGATGACATAGATGTTTACAGTCAGGACTACATGCTCTGCACAACTCAACTTTGCTGTGACTCTGGCCAGTGACTTTGGTCAGGCCAAAATACAGCATTTAGGATTCATTGCCGGACGAGGACGTAATACTTGTGGAAGCTAAGATAGCTGCTAGTAACAGCAAGCATTTATGCTGCCAGATATGCCCTAATTACTCCCAAGTTGTTGCCGCCACACTTGCCCAACTCATCAAGTTCTGAGGTGAAATTTATGTGGGATGATAAATGCAACTTGGCCTTTTGAAGACCAAAATAAAAATCTGCTAACCTTTACTCCTATTTCACAGAGCTCAGATTTTGCAGTACGCTTTGTACTGTACACTGGTGCCAGTGAGATGGGCATGGGCGCTTTATTACAACCTCCCTCTCTCTGTCTCTCTCTCTCTCTCTCTCTCTCTCTCTCTCTATCTCTCTCTTTAAGTCCAGGATGTTATTACTCACCGTAGCTCAAATAACATCATTAGTGTAGTAAAAGGACACAAGTGCAACTAATGCGACATTTTATTAAGACAACGTTTCGCTCTCCAGGAACTTTGTCAAGCCGATACAAACAGTACATGGACACAGACGATGTACATGGGCTTTAGAGTAAGGTATAAGACACAATACTGTGCCTTATACCAATACTGTGCCTTACACCTCACTCTAAAGCCTACATATAACCCCTGTGTCCAGGTATTGTTTGTATCGGCTTGACAAAGTTCCTGGAGAGCGAAACGTTGCCACAATAAAATATCCCAATAGTTGCACTTGTGTCCTCTTAACATATTACCTGGAGTTTACCTGGACAGAGTTCCGGGGGTCAACCCCCCCGCGGCCCGGTCTGTGACCAGGCCTCCTGGTGGATCAGAGCCTGATCAACCAGGCTGTTACTACTGGCTGCATGCAAACCAACGTACGAGCCACAGCCCGGCTGGTCAGGAACAGACTTTAGGTGCTTGTCCAGTGCCAGCTTGAAGACTGCCAGGGGTCTGTTGGTAATCCCCCTTATGTGTGCTGGGAGGCAGTTGAACAGTCTCGGGCCCCTGACACTTATTGTATGGTCTCTTAACGTGCTAGTGACACCCCTGCTTTTCATTGGGGGGATGTTGCATCATCTGCCAAGTCTTTTGCTTTCGTAGTGAGTGATTTTCGTGTGCAAGTTCGGTACTAGTCCCTCTAGGATTTTCCAGGTGTATATAATCATGTATCTCTCCCTCCTGCGTTCCAGGGAATACAGGTTTAGGAACCTCAAGCGCTCCCAGTAATTGAGGTGTTTTATCTCCGTTATGCGCGCCGTGAAGGTTCTCTGTACATTTTCTAGGTCAGCAATTTCACCTGCCTTGAAAGGTGCTGTTAGTGTGCAGCAATATTCCAGCCTAGATAGAACAAGTTACCTGAAGAGTGTCATCATGGGCTTGGCCTCCCTAGTTTTGAAGGTTCTTATTATCCATCCTGTTATTTTTCTAGCAGATGCAATTGATACAATGTTATGGTCCTTGAAGGTGAGACCCTCCGACATGATCACTCCCAGGTCTTTGACATTGCTGTTTCGCTCTATTTTGAGGCCAGAATTTGTTTTGTACTCTGATGAAGATTTAATTTCCTCGTGTTTACCATATCTGAGTAATTGAAATTTCTCATCGTTGAACTTCATATTGTTTTCTGCAGCCCACTGAAAGATTTGGTTGATGTCCGCCTGGAGCCTTGCAGTGTCTGCAATGGAAGAAACTGTCATGCAGATTCGGGTGTCATCTGCAAAGGAAGACACAGTGCTGTGGGTGACATCCTTGTCTATGTCAGATATGAGGATGAGGAACAAGATGGGAGCGAGTACTGTGCCCTGTGGAACAGAGCTTTTCACCGTAGCTGCCTCGGACTTTACTCTGTTGACTACTACTCTCTGTGTTCTGTTAGTGAGGAAATTATAGAGCCATCGACCGACTTTTCCTGTTATTCCTTTAGCACGCATTTTGTGCGCTATTACGCCATGGTCACACTTGTCGAAGGCTTTTGCAAAGTCTGTATATATTACATTTGCATTCTTTTTGTCTTCTAGTGCATTTAGGACCTTGTCGTAGTGATCCAATAGTTGAGACAGACAGGAGCGACCTGTTCTAAACCCACGTTGCCCTGGGTTGTGTAACTGATGGGTTTCTAGATGGGTGGTGATCTTGCTTCTTAGGACCCTTTCAAAGATTTTTATGATATGGGATGTTAGTGCTATCGGTCTGTAGTTCTTTGCTGTTGCTTTACTGCCCCCTTTGTGGAGTGGGGCTATGTCTGTTGTTTTTAGTAACTGTGGGACGACCCACGTGTCCATGCTCCCTCTCCATAGGATGGTAAAGGCTCGTGACAGGGGCTTCTTACATTTCTTGATGAACACGGAGTTTCATGAGTTTGGCCCTGGGGCAGAGTGCATGGGCATGTCATTTATCGCCTGTTCGAAGTCCTTTGGCCTCAGGATAACATCGGATAGGCTTGTTAACCAAATTCTGTGGCTCTCCCATAAAAAATTCATTTTGATCATCAACTCTCAGTCTGGTTAGTGGCTTGCTAAAAACTGAGTCATATTGGGACTTGAGTAGCTCACTCATTTCCTTGCTGTCATCTGTGTAGGACCCATCTTGTTTAAGTAGGGGCCCAATACTGGACGATGTTCTCGACAATGATTTGGCATAGAAGAAATACTTTGGGTTTCTTTCGATTTCATTTATGGCTTTTAGTTCTTCCCGCGATTCCTGACTCCTATAAGATTCCTTTAGCTTAAGTTCGATGCTTGCTATTTTACATCTACTCCTCCTTTTTCTTAGAGGAATAAGCCTTGTGCATACATCAAGTGCCACCAAGTTAATCTGTTCTAGGCATAAGTTGGGGTCTGTGTTGCTTAGTATATCTTCCCAGCTTATATCGGTTAGGACTTGGTTTACTTGGTCCCACTTTATGTTTTTGTTATTGAAGTTGAATTTGGTGAATGCACCCTTGTGACTAATCTCATTATGTCGGTCTGGGGCTCTGCACATACATGTCTGAACCTCAATTATGTTGTGATCTGAGTATATTGTTTTTGATATGGTGACATTTCTTATCAGATCATCATTGTTAGTGAAGATGAGGTCTAGTGTATTCTCCAGTCTAGTAGGCTCTATTATTTGCTGGTTTAAATTGAATTTTGTGCAGAGATTTAAAAGCTCGTGTGAGTGTGAGTTTTCATCAGAGCTGCCTCCTGGTGTTATTACTGCAACAATATTATTTGCTATATTCCTCCATTTTAGGTGCCTTAAGTTGAAATCCCCCAGGAGCAAGATGTTGGGTGCAGGAGCTGGAAGATTTTCCAGACAATGGTCAATTTTTAACAGCTGTTCCTGGAATTGCTGGGATGTTACATCTGGAGGCTTGTAGACAACCACAATGACTAGGTTTTGGTTCTCGATCTTTACTGCTAAAACTTCCACTACATCATTTGAGGCATTAAGCAGTTCTGTGCAAACAAGTGACTCTGCAATGTACAGGCCAACCCCCCCCCCCCTTTTGCCTGTTCACTCTGTCACATCTGTATAGGTTGTAACCTGGGATCCATATTTCGTTGTCCAAGTGATCCTTTATGTGGGTCTCAGTGAAAGCTGCGAACATTGCCTTTGCCTCTGCAAGCAGTCCACGGATGAAAGGTATTTTGTTGTTTGTTGCTGGCTTTAGACCCTGTATATTTGCAAAGAAGAATGTCATCGGACTGGTGGTATTGTTGGTACTGGGGGAGGATTTTTTTTCCGGCATTAGTATCTGTATCTGTTGGTTTGGAGTGGAGGCCATCGACTGTGGTTCCACTCCAGGAATGACTGGATTTGGTGTACGATTTCTGCCATTTCCTGCCAGTTTTTTTTCCTTCCTGGCACTAAAAAACCTCTCCCTCTTGAGTGGCTGTGGCTACCCAGGTTTTCCCATGGCCTGGATGTTTTGTATCTTTTTGTCCCCTTTAGATGGTGTGCCTGGCAATTTAAGTTATAGCACAGTCTTTCCTGTACTGAAGAGGCACACATTTCAGGGTGAAAAAGCTTACAGGAAGGGAGTTTGCATTTTCCTGTTGTCATATGGGCACGGCATTTTCTAGGGTGGTCATAGTTGCACGTCCCATCTGTTTTTCCAGATTTCCCATGTCTGCAGATACCAAGTGCATAGTATGTGCACAGGCTTGGTTTCCGTTTGCCTTGGGTTTCTGTGACTGTATTCCCTGTTGGTGCATGTTTACCTGTCTTATTCCTATCCGCCCTAGCACCAACAATGGAGCTCCCACCAGTTGTTTTTGGTAATATATCCTCACTATTGCTAATGGAGTCCTCTTGTTTGCTATTTCCTGTGGTATTTCTAGTTTGCAATATTGGTTTTATCTTATCTTTGACTACACTTGTTTCCCCACTACGGCTCCTGTCCCCTATGAGGTCATTTATATGTATTCCTTCCTGCGTATAATTCCCGACTACCTGGACAAAATCTCCAGCTTCACCATTACTGTCTCCCAGGACAGCACCTCCAGCTTCATCATTGCTGTCTCCCAGGACAGCACCTCCAGCTTCACCATTACTGTCTCCCAGGACAGCACCTCCAGCTTCACCATTACTGTCTCCCAGGACAGCACTATCAGCCCCACATTTACTGACAACCAGGACATCACCTCCAGCCTTACAGTTTCTGACTACATGGCCAGTATCAAGGGCAGTACCATTCAGCCCAGACTTTTTATGTTCCCATCTGTTGTAGAAAGCTTCCAGGTTTTTTATGAAAGCAGCTTTGATGTTATCCTCTTGTGATTTTAGTCCACAGATTTATCTCATTTGGGCATACCCAAAAACACTTCCCTGTTTTAATACTGCTTGTAGCTAGTTCTTGGATATCTGCACAAGGGGCGTGACACCAATTTCCACAAAAATGACAATTTATCCATGTGGAAGCCCGTTTGTTTGATTGACTGCAGACTACACAGAGCTTCATAATGATTTGAATGATTGATTTACTGTAATTCTACTAGCAACCTCTTGAATATTCTATTAATAACCTCCTTAAATGAAGCTCTAGCTATTTGTATTTCTATTTCTAACTGTACTTGTATATTGGACAGCTTACCGTGTACGTTCCTGATTTATATTTATTGTTTGTGTTTGATAAGGGCGCCTACAACCCCATCCGTTTACAGTCTGCTGAAATATTTTTGCCTATCTGAACACACATATTTTGATTAGACTGTTTTTCTGCCTTTCCAAGTTTACGTATTAATATGGTGGAACCTTGACTTACAAGTTTAATCCGTTTCATGACCTAGCTCATAACTCAATTTACTTGTATATCAAATCAATTTTCCTCATTTTAATAAAGTGAAAAGTTATTAATCCGTTCCTGCACTCTGGAGACAAGACAAAATACAGTGGTCCCTTGATAATCGTCGGGCTCGATAGTCATTCTTTTCAGAAATCATTGCTTTATTTTCATCCAAACATTGGCTCGCAAATGGTCGGTTGACTCGCTAATCGTCGTTCGTCCTGGATGCGTACTTACGGCTCTGAGCAGCCTCGGCCTCCCTTCCCAGCCAGTGTGCCATGTTTACCAGTGAGCGACGGTCCCCTCACTTTTTTTATTATTATTATTATTATCACACTGGCCGATTCCCACCAAGGCAGGGTGGCCCGAAAAAGAAAAACTTTCACCATCATTCACTCCATCACTGTCTTTCCAGAAGGGTGCTTTAAATACAGTTTTTAAACTGCAACATTAACACCCCTCCTCACTTGTTCATACGAAATATTTCATAATATTCCATTCATTTTAGTGCTTGCAAGTGTTAAACAAGCTACCATGGCTCCAAAGAAAGCTCCTAGTGCCAAGCCTTTGGTAAAGAAGGTGAGAAATACGATTGAATTTAAGAAAAACATCGTTGAGCAATATGAAAGTGGCGTATGTGTGGCCGAACTGGCCAGGATGTATAACAAATCCCGTACAACCATATCTTCCATCGTGGCCTAGAAAAAGGAAACCAAGGAAGCTGTTGTTGCAAAGGCGGTAAATATGCTGACAAAAATAAGATCACCAGTACTCGAAGATGTTGAGAAGTTATCATTGGTGTGGACAAATGAGAAACAATTAGCAGGAGATAGCCTCATGACGTCGATTATTTGTGAAAAGGCTAGGCAGTTGCATGATGATCTGGTAAAGAAATTGCCTGCAACGAGTACTGATAATTGTGAATCCAAGGCCAGCAAAGGCTGGCCTGAGAGACCCAAGAACCGCAGCGGCACACACAGTGCATCGGTAATTCTACCAACATGGAGCACTTTGAGGTTTATCTAAGCATTTCACAACCTGCTAGAGTGTTTAGTGATGACAAGCCACATTATGTAACATGGGGTTACATAATGCGTGTATTGTTCGATGGCCTTTTAGAATTCATCCATTTTCTATCTCTATTTGTCATATTAAAGGTTCACTTAACGTCACTGTTGACGTACTTTATTGAGCACTGAAAATTTGAAGCCTCGTCCTCGAGTCATAGATGAAAACTCTGGGGGAAGAAAAAATTAATTCCAGACGACCAGTACAAGGTATCCCTTAAAAGGGATACCTAACAAGCGTGCACACATGTAAATCAGTTCAATAGCAAAATGTGCACGCATGTGTGTGCGTGCACAGGTCCATATGTGCCTGTGCACACGTGCAAGTATGCACTTACTCTAAATAAACTGCGCACACCTTTCCACTCCAGAGATTTAAGAGGTTTGTGCGCAATTTAGAAGATGTAAGAGACATGTCCTCTCTCACGATAACTCAACCAGGGGGCTGTGTGCTGTTACTGATGCTGTGTTGATGTTACTGATGCTGTGTTGATGTTGCTGATGCTGTGTTGATGTTACTGATGCTGTGTGGTGTTGCTGATGCTGTGTTGATGTTGCTGATGCTGTGTTGATGTTACTGATGCTGTGTGGTGTTGCTGATGCTGTGTTGATGTTGCTGATGCTGTGTTGATGTTGCTGATGCTGTGTGGTGGTGCTGATGCTGTGTTGATGTTGCTGATGGTGTGTGATGTTGCTGATGCTGTGTGCTGTTGCTGATGCTGTGTGCTGTTACTGATGCTGTGTTGATGTTGCTGATGCTGTGTTGATGTTGCTGATGCTGTGTGCTGTTGCTGATGCTGTGTTGATGTTGCTGATGCTGTGTTGATGTTGCTGATGCTATGTGCTGTTGCTGATGCTGTATTGATGTTACTGATGCTGTGTGGTGTTGCTGATGCTGTGTTGATGTTGCTGATGCTGTGTTGATGTTGCTGATGCTGTGTTGATGTTACTGATGCTGTGTGGTGTTGCTGATGCTGTGTTGATGTTGCTGATGCTGTGTTGATGTTGCTGATGCTGTGTGCTGTTGCTGATGCTGTGTGCTGTTACTGATGCTGTGTTGATGTTGCTGATGCTGTGTTGATGTTGCTGATGCTGTGTGCTGTTGCTGATGCTGCGTTGATGTTGCTGATGCTGTGTTGATGTTGCTGATGCTGTGTGCTGTTGCTGTTGCTGATGCTGTGTTGATGTTGCTGATGCTGTGTTGATGTTGCTGATGCTGTGTATGCTGTATTGATTTGCTGATACTGTGTTGATGTTGCTGATGCTGTGTTGATGTTGCTGATGCTGTGTGGTGTTGCTGATGCTGTGTAATGTTGCTGATGCTGTGTTGATGTTGCTGATGCTGTGTGATGTTGCTGATGCTGTGTTGATGTTGCTGATGCTGTGTTGATGTTGCTGGTGCTGTGTAATGTTGCTGATGCTGTGTTGATGTTGCTGATGCTGTGTAATGTTGCTGATGCTGTGTTGATGTTGCTGATGCTGTGTTGATGTTGCTGATGCTGTGTGGTGTTGCTGATGCTGTGTTGATGTTGCTGATGCTGCGTTGATGTTTCTGATGCTGTGCTGATGTTGTTGATGCTGTGTTGTTGTTGCTGATGCTGTGTGCTACAGTTGATGCTGTGTTGATGTTACTGATGATGTGTGCTGCTGTTGATGAAGTGTTGATGTTGCTGATGCTGTGCTGATGTTGATACTGTGTGCTGCTGTTGATGCTGTGCAGATGTTGATGCTGTGTATTGCTGGTGTGTGTTGCTGATGATGTATATTGTTGATGATGTGTGTTGTTGATTACGTGTGTTGCTGATGATGTGTGTTGTTGATTACGTGTGTTGCTGATGATGTGTGTTGTTGATTACGTGTGTTGCTGATTGCGTGTATTGCTGATGCTGTGTTGATGTTGCTGATGCTGTGTGCTACTGTTGATGCTGTGCTGATGTTGATGCTGTGTGCTGCTGTTGATGCTGTGTGCTGCTGTTGATGCTGTGTGATGCTGTTGATGCTGTGTTGATGTTGCTGATTCTGTGTCGATGTTACTGATGCTGTGTGCTACTGTTAATGCTGTGCTGACGTTGATGCTGTGTACTGCTGTTGATGTTGTGCTGATGTTGATGATGTACTCACCTAATTGTGGTTGCAGGGGTCGAGACTCAGCTCCTGGTCCCGCCTCTTCACTGTGTGCTACTGTTGATGATGTGCCGATGTTGATGCTGTGTGCTACTGTTGATGCTGTGCCGATGTTGTTGTGTGCTGCTGGTGTGTGTTGCTGATAATGTGTGTTGTTGATGATATGTTGTTGATGATGTGTGTTGTTGATAATGTGTGTTGCTGATAATGCTTCTGCTGATATGGTTAATGTTGTACTGAAGACGGTGCTGCTGCTGCTGCCTACCAATGTTACAGATGCCTTTTGTTGGTATTAGTGTTGCTGTTGTTATTGATGGTGATGGTGGTGCTGTTACAGGTGATAGTAACTGTAGTGGTGTTTCTGCAGTAATCGCTGTTGTTGTTGTTGTGGCCGTCGTCATCTAGCATCCACACTACAAACTGGATATAAATGCATTGGAGTACGTGAAGAGAATGATGGCAGTTTTAATCCACTAGTGAGTCCCACTCATCTGTGATGCCATCTCCAACTGCTGCATCTCACCTCTGGCTCTAGTATACAATTCTCCATCCTCGTGCGTCTCCTGTAGGCTGAGGGGCCGAGCACTTCTTCCATCATCTCCATTATTTAAGTCACCTCTGTATTCGAATGAAGACACCTGCCTCACAGGTCATATGCAGGTATTGCACAGGTGTCTTATTTACCCACCTGTAGAAAATAATAATGACGATAAAAGGAATCCTTCACGAAAAAATACAGTGAAAGCCCTAACTCTCTGGAAAGTCATAGAATGAGGAGGATATGATAGACGTATACACGTGATGAGGATAACTGGCCAAGAAATAACTCGAAACAACGGATTCAAGTTTGAATGAATTCAGATTTAGAAACGATATAGGAAAGAGTTGTTTGGAAGTAGAGTTGTAGACGAGTAAACAATCTGCCAAGTAGAATAATGGAAGTCATCACCTGGAGTAGCTTCAAAAACAGCTTGGACAAATAAGAAGCATGGGTTTGAGGTGTGCTAGGCTAGTATGGGCCGAAAGACTTGCTATTGCTATTTGTATGTCGGTTGGTGGTGTTTGTGGTGGTAATGGTGATGTTTTACTTGTTGTTGCTGCTGCTGCTACTGTTTTTTTCCGCTGCTGTTGGTGCTACTATTTTTTTGCTGTGTTGCTGCTGTTGTAGTTGTTGGTGGTGTTGCTGCCGCTATTGTAGTTGTTGTTCTTGCTGCTGCTGCTATTGATTATGGTGCTGATGATGGTGGTCGTGAGGCACCAAGTAGTGGATGGGGTGCTGTTGCTCCTAGTGTTGTTGGTGGAGGTTTGTCTTGTGATGCTGTTACTGCTGCTTCTAGCGGTACAAGTCCTCCCTGTGATGGTGTTCGCAGTGGTAGTGACTGTGGTGCCTCTGGTGGTAGGCGTTGTGGTGCCTCTGGTGGTAGGGGTTGTGGTGCCTCTGGTGGTAGGGGTTGTGGTGCCTCTGGTGGTAGGGGTTGTGGTGCCTCTGGTGGTAGGGGTTGTGGTGCCTCTGGTGGTAGGGGTTGTGGTGCCTCTGGTGGTAGGGGTTGTGGTGCCTCTGGTGGTAGGGGTTGTGGTGCCTCTGGTGGTAGGGGTTGTGGTGCCTCTAGTGGTAGGGGTTGTGGTGCTTCTAGTGGTAGGGGTTGTGGTGCCTCTGGTGGTAGGGGTTGTGGTGCCTCTGGTGGTAGGGGTTGTGGTGCCTCTGGTGGGAGAGGTTGTGACGCCTCTGGTGGTAAGGGTTATGGTGCCTCTGGTGGTAGGGGCTGTAGTGTTGTTAGTTATGGTTGAGGTTTTTCTGGTCGTAGTGGTGACGCTGTTAGTGGTGGAGGTGGCCAAGGGAAGGGGGCTGTTTTGGATAGTGCTGCTGGTGCTGTTTCCAGTACTCACTACTAATGTATCGCTTCTTCATCTAAAGTCTTGTATTCATAATATTACCTAATCATGTTCCACTTATTAAGTATCATTCTACAATATTTTCACTGCCACAGAGAGGCACCAACCTCGCCTCCATCACTGTGTCTTTAAGTCTCCAGCTTCGGCTGACAGATTGCATAACTACATTTATTAAACCAATCCTGCCTGATGGATTATGACAGATAAACATGTAGGTATCGTCCGTTTCCACATTGTTAATATCCTTTACTGTGACACAGTACTGTCAGTAAAGTGACTGTCACACTCAAATGTATACAGGGGAGACATGATAACGACGTATATAATACTGCGCGGAATAGACAAGGTGGACAAAGACAGGATGTTCCAGGGAGGGGACACAGAAACAAGAGGTCACAATTGGAAGTTGAAGACTCAGATGAGCCAAAGGGATGGTAGGAAGTATTTCTTCAGTCATAGAGTTGTCAGGCAGTAGAATAGCCTAGAAAGTGACGTAGTGGAGGCAGGAACCATACATAGTTTTAAGACGAGGTTTGATAAAGCTCATGGAGCAGGGAGAGAGAGGACCTAGTAGCAACCAGTGAAGAGGCAGGGCCAGGAGCTAAGACTCGACCCCTGCAACCACAAATAGGTGAGTACGTGGGAATGTTCCAGTCAGTTCCTCAGTACTGGTGGTGACTCCCCGTTTTCTGTCCGCCCATCAAAACAACTTCCAAAGTTTATTTAGGTACAGGTACACATAAATGTAGTTACACAAATTACCATACATGTGAAAATTACCCAGGACAAACCCCAAAAAAAGCCAGACAAAGTAACTTATTTTAGTGTGTGATATAAATGGTTAAATTCATGTTACAGATATTAACCTAACCAGAATATAACACGTACTGAACAAATCAAGTTAAACATTAAATAAAAATATAACGTTGGCGATACAAGTTGTGTATAAGAGCCTAAAATAATGGAAGGAGAAGAGGTGTAAGTGAAATATAATGAGAATTAATATTTATATCTCACATTCTGTTGTTACGTAGTTACCCTCCAGTGTTATAGTTACCCTCCAGTGTTATAGTTACCCTCCAGTGTTATAGTTACCCTCCAGTGTTATAGTTACCCTCCAGTGTTATAGTTACCCTCCAGTGTTATAGTTACCCTCCAGTGTTATAGTTACCCTCCAGTGTTATAGTTACCCTCCAGTGTTATAGTTACACATCTAGTATCGGGCCCTTACTCAGACAGGATGTGACTTACACAGACGACAACAAGGAAATGAGTGAAATATTGAAATCCCAGTACGACTCTGTGTTTAGTGAACCACTAATCGGTCTGAGGATCGACGACCCAAATGATTTCTTCATGAATGAGCCTCAAAACTCCATAAATGTATGCCAGATTTCCGACATTACCCTAACTCCGATAGATTTCGAAAAAGCCATTGACAACATGCCTATGCACTCAGCCCCGGGCCCAGACTCGTGGAACTCTGTTTTCATTAAGAACTGCAAGAAACCCCTCTCGCGTGCCCTAAGTACACTATGGAGGAGGAGCTTGGACATGGGTGAAATTCCACAGTCACTTAAAACAACGGATATAGCCCCACTCCATAAAGGTGGCAGCAAAGCTTTAGCTAAGAACTATAGACCAATAGCTCTGACATCCCACATCATAAAAATCTTTGAAAGAGTGCTAAGAAGCAGGATTGCAAATCACCTGGATTCCCAAAATCTGCACAATCCAGGGCAACATGGGTTCAGGGCAGGTCGCTCCTGCCTCTCACAACTACTGGATCACTATGACATGGCCTTGGATGCACTGGAAGAAAATCAGAATGCAGATGTAATATACACAGACTTTGCAAAAGCATTTGACAAATGCGATCATGGCGTAATAGCCCATAAAATACGTGCTAAAGGAATAACTGGGAAAGTGGGGAGATGGATCTTCAACTTCCTAACAAATCGAACACAAAGAGTAGTGGTCAACAGAGTTAAATCGGAGGCTGCCATAGTGAAGAGCTCTGTTCCACAAGGCACAGTACTCGCCCCCATCTTATTCCTTATCCTCATATCAGACATAAACAGAGATATACACCACAGCACCGTATCATCCTTTGCGGATGATACTAGGATCTGCATGAGGCTGTCATCTGCTGAGGACGCGGTTAACCTCCAAGAAGATATAAACAAAGTTTTCCAGTGGGCAACGGTAAACAATATGATGTTCAATGAGGACAAATTCCAACTACTCCGTTATGGAAAACTGGAGGAGATAATAACTAGAACAGAGTATACTACAGACTCCAGCCATACAATAGAGCGGAAAAATAATGTAAGGGACCTGGGAGTAGTAATGTCTGAGGATCTCACTTTCAAGGATCACAACAGTGCCACGATCGCACGTGCAAAGAAAATGATAGGATGGATAATGAGAACTTTCAAAACGAGAGATGCCAAGCCCATGATGATCCTTTTCAAATCACTTGTTCTCTCTAGGCTGGAATACTGCTGTACATTAACATCTCCATACAAAGCAGGTGAAATCGCAGATCTAGAGAGTGTACAGAGATCCTTTACTGCACGTATAAGTTCTGTCAAGCACCTTAACTACTGGGAACGCTTGGAAGTACTTGACTTGTACTCGTTGGAACGCAGGAGGGAGAGATATATCATAATCTACACTTGGAAAATCTTGGAAGGAATGGTCCCAAATCTGCACACAGAAATCACTCCCTACGAAAGTAAAAGACTGGGCAGGCGATGCAAAATGCCGCCAATAAAAAGTAGGGGCGCCATTGGTACACTAAGAGAAAACACCATAAGTGTCCGGGGCCCAAAACTGTTCAACAGCCTCCCATCAAGCATTAGGGGAATTGCCAATAAACCCCTGGCTGCCTTCAAGAGAGAGCTGGACAGATACCTAAAGTCGGTGCCGGATCAGCCGGGCTGTGGCTCGTACGTCGGACTGCGTGCGGCCAGCAGTAACAGCCTAGTTGATCAGGCCCTGATCCATCGGGAGGCCTGGTCGTGGACCGGGCCGCGGGGGCGTTGATCCCCGGAATAACCTCCAGGTAACCTCCAGGTAACCCTCCAGTGTTATAGTTACCCTCCGGTGTTATAGTTACCCTCCAGTGTTACAGTTACCCTCCAGTGTTATAGTTACCCTCCAGTGTTATAGTTACCATCCAGTGTTATAGTTACCCTCCAGTGTTATAGTTACCCTCCAGTGTTATAGTTACCGTCCAGTGTTATAGTTACCCTCCACTGTTATAGTTACCCTCCAGTGTTACAGTTATCCTCCAGTGTTATAGTTACCCTCCAGTGTTACAGTTATCCTCCAGTGTTATAGTTACCCTCCAGTGTCATAGTTACCCTCCAGTGTTATAGTTACCCTCCAGTGTTATAGTTACCCTCCAGTGTTACAGTTACCCTCCAGTGTTATAGTTACCCTCCAGTGTTACAGTTACCCTCCAGTGTTATAGTTACCCTCCAGTGTTATAGTTACCCTCCAGTGTTATAGTTACCCTCCAGTGTTATAGTTACCCTCCAGTGTTACAGTTATTCTCCAGTGTTATAGTTACCCTCCAGTGTTATAGTTACCCTCCAGTGTTACAGTTATCCTCCAGTGTTATAGTTACCCTCCAGTGTTATAGTTACCCTCCAGTGTTATAGTTACCCTCCAGTGTTATAGTTACCCTCCAGTGTTATAGTTACCCTCCAGTGTTATAGTTACCCTCCAGTGTTACAGTTACCCTCCAGTGTTATAGTTACCCTCCAGTGTTATAGTTACCCTCCAGTGTTATAGTTACCCTCCAGTGTTACAGTTACCCTCCAGTGTTATAGTTACCCTCCAGTGTTATAGTTACCCTCCAGTGTTACAGTTACCCTCCAGTGTTATAGTTACTATCCAGAGTTATAGCATTGGTGGTGGTGGTGCTAGCATGGCTGGTGATGCCAGAATGGGTGGCGGTGGTGCTTGCATGGGCGGTGGTGCTAGCATGGGTGGTGGTGCTAGCATGGGAAGTGGTGCTAGCATGGGCGGTGGCGGTGCTAGCATGGGCGTTGGTGCTAGCATGGGCGGTGGTGGTGCTAGTATGGGCGGTGATGGTGCTAGCAATGGCGGTGGTGGTGCTAGCATGGTCGGTGGTGATGCTAGTATGGGCGGTGGTGGTGCTAGTATGGGCGATGGTGGTGCTAGTATGGGCGGTGGTAGTGCTAGTATGGGCGGTTGTGGTGCTAGTATGGGCGGTGGTGGTGCTAGTATGGGCGGTGGTGGTGCTAGTATGGGCGATGGTGATGCTAGTATGGGCGGTGGTGGTGCTAGTATGGGCGGTGGTGGTGCTAGTATGGGCGGTGGTGGTGCTAGTATGGGTGGTGGTGGTGCTAGTATGGGCGGTGGTGGTGCTAGTATGGGTGGTGGTGGTGCTAGTATGGGTGGTGGTGGTGGTGCTAGTATGGGAGGTGGTGGTGCTAGTATGGGCGGTGGTGGTGCTAGTATGGGCGGTGGTGGTGCTAGTATGGGTGGTGGTGGTGCTAGTATGGGCGGTGGTGGTGCTAGTATGGGCGGTGGTGGTGCTAGTATGGGCGGTGGTGGTGCTAGTATGGGCGGTGGTGGTGCTAGTATGGGCGGTGGTGGTGCTAGTATGGGCGGTGGTGGTGCTAGTATAGGCGGTGGTTGTGCTAGTATGGGCGGTGGTGGTGCTAGTATGGGCGGTGGTGGTAGTGTTGTTGACGTTGAAGGTGGAGGAAATCGATGGGGAGTTGGAACAACGTTGAGTGGGGGTGGGGGAGAGGGAGGAGGGATAATGGGGAGAGGGAGAGTGGGGATTATGGGGGAGTGATGGGGTTGGAGTAATGGGGGAGAGTTATGGGAATGGGAGCATACGAGATCACTCTACTTGTGTGATGGGACAAGTGATGGGGCGGGTGATGGGACCAGTGATGGGGCGGGTGATGGGACCAGTGATGGGGCAGGTGATGGGACCAGTGATGGGGTGGGTGATGGGACCAGTGATGGGGCGGGTGATGGGACCAGTGATGGGGCGGGTGATGGGACCAGTGATGGGGCGGGTGATGGGACCAGTGATGGGGCAGGTGATGGAACCAGTGATGGGGCAGGTGATGGGACCAGTGATGGGGCGGGTGATGGGACCAGTGATGGGGAGTGATGGGATTAGTGTTGGGGCGTGCGATGGGACCAGTGATAAGAACATAAGAACATAAGAACGAAGGAACACTGCAGAAGGCCTACTGGCCCATGCGAGGCAGGTCCAAGTCCCTACCGGCTTAAGCCAATGCACCCAACCTAGTCAGGTCAGGTCACACTGACTTAAGGGAGGAACACGGCAACCGACCTGTTAGCACAAGCTATCAGGTCTAACTCACACCCACCCACATCTACTCATGTATTTATCCAACCTATTTTTAAAGCTACACAACGTTCTGGCCTCTATAACGGTACTTGGGAGTTTGTTCCACTCATCCACAACTCTATTACCAAACCAGTACTTTCCTATATCCCTCCTGAATCTGAATTTTTCCAACTTAAAACCATTGCTGCGAGTCCTGTCTAGGCTAGATATTTTCAGCACACTATTTACATCCCCTTTATTTATTCCTGTCTTCCACTTATAAACCTCAATCATATCCCCCCTAATTCTACGTCTTTCTAGAGAGTGCAGTTTCAGGGCCCTTAGTCTATCCTCATAGGGAAGGTTTCTGATACATGGGATCATCTTTGTCATCCTCCTTTGTACATTTTCCAGAGAATTTATATCCATTCTGTAATACGGTGACCAAAACTGTGCAGCATAATCTAAATGAGGCCTAACCAAGGATGTATAGAGTTGAAGAACAACCTGAGGACTCCTATTATTTATGCTTCTTGATATGAAGCCAAGGATTCTATTAGCTTTATTGCGAACACTTATGCACTGTTGTCTTGGTTTCAGATTACTGCTAACCAGAACTGGGGTAGGTGATGGGACCAGTGATGGGGCAGGTGGTGGAATCAGTGATGAGGCGCATGATGGGACCAGTGATGGGGCGGATGATGGAACCAGTGATGGGGCGGATGATGGGACCAGTGATGGGGTAGGTGATGGGACCAGTGATGGGGCAGATGATGGAATCATTGATGAGGCATATGATGGGACCAGTGATGGGGTGGGTGGTGGGACCTGTGATGGGGCGGGTGTTGGGACCAGTGATGGGGAGTGATGGGATTAGTGATGGGGCGTGTGATGAGACCAGTGATGGGGTGGGTGATGGGACCAGTGATGGGTCAGGTGGTGGAATCAGTGATGAGGCGTATGATGGGACCAGTGATGGGGTGGGTGGTGGGACCAGTGATGTTGCGGATGATGGGACCAGTGATGGGGCGGGGGATGGGAGCAGTGATAGGGCGATTGGTGGGACAAGTGATGGGGCGGGGGATGGGAGCAGTGATAGGGCGATTGGTGGGACAAGTGATGGGGCGGGGGATGGGAGCAGTGATGGGGCGAGTGATGGGACAAGTGATGGGGCGGGGGATGGGACAAGTGATGGGGCGGGGGATGGGACAAGTGATGGGGCGGGGGATGGGACAAGTGATGGGGCGGGGGATGGGACAAGTGATGGGGCGGGGGATGGGACAAGTGATGGAGCGAGGGATGGGACAAGTGATGGGGCGGGGGATGGGACAAGTGATGGGGCGGGGGATGGGACAAGTGATGGGGCGGGTAATGAGACTAGTGATGGGGCCAGTGATGGGGCGGGGGATGGGACAAGTGATGGGGCGGATAATGAGACTAGTGATGGGGCCAGTGATGCGGCGGGTGATGGGGTAAGGTAGGGTTGTAGGGAAGACAGTGGGTTATGGTGGAGCAGACATGATGGGTAGGGTGGGGAAGAAGGTTTGGTGGGGGTGATAATTGGGGGATGTAATAAGTGGGGGAAGGGGATGATTGGTGGGTGGTGGGCAGACCTGGCGTGGGCAGGGGAAGGTGGGAGCATCAGGTGAGAGTGGAAGGGGCAGCAGGGGGTTGTGACTGGCAGGTGCAGTGACAAGGTGTGGCAGCAAGGGTAGACAAGGTGTGGTAGCAGGGGTAGACAAGGTGTGGTAGCAGGGGTAGACAAGATGTGGTAGCAGGGGTAGACAAGGTGTGGTAGCAGGGGTAGACAAGGTGTGGTAGCAGGGGTAGACAAGGTGTGGTAGCAGGGGTAGACAAGGTGTGGTAGCAGGGGTAGACAAGGTGTGGTAGCAGGGGTAGACAAGGTGTGGTAGCAGGGGTAGACAAGGTGTGGTAGCAGGGGTAGACAAGGTGTGGTAGCAGGGGTAGACAAGGTGTGGTAGCAGGGGTAGACAAGGTGTGGTAGCAGGGGTAGACAAGGTGTGGTAGCAGGGGTAGACAAGGTGTGGTAGCAGGGGTAGACAAGGTGTGGTAGCAGGGGTAGACAAGGTGTGGTAGCAGGGGTAGACAAGGTGTGGTAGCAGGGGTAGACAAGGTATGGTAGCAGGGGTAGACAAGGTATGGTAGCAGGGGTAGACAAGGTATGGTAGCAGGGGTAGACAAGGTGTGGTAGCAGGGGTAGACAAGGTGTGGTAGCAGGGGTAGACAAGGTGTGGTAGCAGGGGTAGACAAGGTGTGGTAGCAGGGGTAGACAAGGTGTGGTAGCAGGGGTAGACAAGGTGTGGTAGCAGGGGTAGACAAGGTATGGTAGCAGGGGTAGACAAGGTGTGGTAGCAGGGGTAGACAAGGTGTGGTAGCAGGGGTAGACAAGGTGTGGTAGCAGGGGTAGACAAGGTATGGTAGCAGGGGTAGACAAGGTATGGTAGCAGGGGTAGACAAGGTATGGTAGCAGGGGTAGACAAGGTGTGGTAGCAGGGGTAGACAAGGTATGGTAGCAGGGGTAGACAAGGTATGGTAGCAGGGGTAGACAAGGTATGGTAGCAGGGGTAGACAAGGTGTGGTAGCAGGGGTAGACAAGGTGTGGTAGCAGGGGTAGACAAGGTGTGGTAGCAGGGGTAGACAAAGTATGGTAGCAGGGGTAGACAAGGTGTGGTAGCAGGGGTAGACAAGGTGTGGTAGCAGGGGTAGACAAGGTGTGGTAGCAGGGGTAGACAAGGTGTGGTAGCAGGGGTAGACAAGGTATGGTAGCAGGGGTAGACAAGGTATGGTAGCAGGGGTAGACAAGGTATGGTAGCAGGGGTACACAAGGTGTGGTAGCAGGGGTAGACAAGGTGTGGTAGCAGGGGTAGACAAGGTGTGGTAGCAGGGGTAGACAAGGTATGGTAGCAGGGGTAGACAAGGTGTGGTAGCAGGGGTAGACAAGGTGTGGTAGCAGGGGTAGACAAGGTGTGGTAGCAGGGGTAGACAAGGTGTGGTAGCAGGGGTAGACAAGGTATGGTAGCAGGGGTAGACAAGGTATGGTAGCAGGGGTAGACAAGGTGTGGTAGCAGGGGTAGACAAGGTGTGGTAGCAGGGGTAGACAAGGTATGGTAGCAGGGGTAGACAAGGTATGGTAGCAGGGGTAGACAAGGTATGGTAGCAGGGGTAGACAAGGTGTGGTAGCAGGGGTAGACAAGGTGTGGTAGCAGGGGTAGACAAGGTGTGGTAGCAGGGGTAGACAAGGTGTGGTAGCAGGGGTAGACAAGGTGTGGTAGCAGGGGTAGACAAGGTGTGGTAGCAGGGGTAGACAAGGTATGGTAGCAGGGGTAGACAAGGTGTGGTAGCAGGGGTAGACAAGGTGTGGTAGCAGGGGTAGACAAGGTGTGGTAGCAGGGGTAGACAAGGTATGGTAGCAGGGGTAGACAAGGTATGGTAGCAGGGGTAGACAAGGTATGGTAGCAGGGGTAGACAAGGTGTGGTAGCAGGGGTAGACAAGGTATGGTAGCAGGGGTAGACAAGGTATGGTAGCAGGGGTAGACAAGGTATGGTAGCAGGGGTAGACAAGGTGTGGTAGCAGGGGTAGACAAGGTGTGGTAGCAGGGGTAGACAAGGTGTGGTAGCAGGGGTAGACAAAGTATGGTAGCAGGGGTAGACAAGGTGTGGTAGCAGGGGTAGACAAGGTGTGGTAGCAGGGGTAGACAAGGTGTGGTAGCAGGGGTAGACAAGGTGTGGTAGCAGGGGTAGACAAGGTATGGTAGCAGGGGTAGACAAGGTATGGTAGCAGGGGTAGACAAGGTATGGTAGCAGGGGTAGACAAGGTGTGGTAGCAGGGGTAGACAAGGTGTGGTAGCAGGGGTAGACAAGGTGTGGTAGCAGGGGTAGACAAGGTGTGGTAGCAGGGGTAGACAAGGTGTGGTAGCAGGGGTAGACAAGGTGTGGTAGCAGGGGTAGACAAGGTATGGTAGCAGGGGTAGACAAGGTATGGTAGCAGGGGTAGACAAGGTATGGTAGCAGGGGTAGACAAGGTGTGGTAGCAGGGGTAGACAAGGTGTGGTAGCAGGGGTAGACAAGGTGTGGTAGCAGGGGTAGACAAGGTGTGGTAGCAGGGGTAGACAAGGTGTGGTAGCAGGGGAAAGGGTATAAGTAACTTTATTCAAGTATACACAAATACAGTTACATAGATTATCATACATAGCAGCATATGTGTAAGGATGGGACACAAAAATGATGGGACCGAGAGGGTGAGAAAGGGAGAAGGGTGGCAGATGGCAGGGGAGAGTTTACCGGGGTGAGGAAGTGGTGGCAGATGGCAGGGGAGAGTTGGGTGAATATGAATGGTAAGTTGGCAGAGATGGAAACTACAGGGAGAGGATGAGGACCGATAGAGTGAGGGGGAGGGCCGACAGGGTGAGGGGGAGAGCCGACAGGGTGAGGGGGAGGGACGACAGGGTGAGGGGAGGGCCGGAAGGAGACTGGACAGGGTTAGGAAAATTAGAGTCTACAGGGAAGGGATTTACTGAAGCAGGGTAGAGGGAAGGGTCTGAGCACAGAGCTTGGCAGGGAGGAGTCTGTGTGAAAAAAGAGGGGGTATGGCAGGATGGAGGATGGAAGAGGGTTTTGCAAGAATGTAGAAGGAAGAGAAGTCTGCGAGGATGGAGGATGAAGGATGAAGAAGAGTCTACAAGGATGTAGAAGGAAGAGGGGTCTACAAGTTATGGTTGAGAGAGGGGTGTCTGCATGGGGTGGGTGAGCAGGGAGGTGATGAGGGAGAAGCAGCAGAGAAAAATGAAGGAGGGGAGGGCAGGGAGAACGAAAGAAGTTGGGCGGGCAGGGATGGACTAGGAAGGGGGCATGGGAAGAGTGAAGAGAAGAGAGGGGAAGGTAGATAGGAAGGGGAAAATGGGAAGACGAGTACCCCATTGAGGGAAGAGTGAGTGTGGGGGAGGGGCAGGAAGATGTAGAACTGGGCGATCTTGTGTTCAGAGACGGTACTAGGAAAGGTAACCTGGGCAATCTTGTGTTTAGAGAGGGACTAGAAAGGGTAACCTGTACTTGTATAGCTTACCTGGAGGTTACCTGGAGGTTATTCCGGGGATCAACGCCCCCGCGGCCCGGTCCACGACCAGGCCTCCCGATGGATCAGGGCCTGATCAACTAGGCTGTTACTGCTGGCCGCACGCAGTCCAACGTACGAGCCACAGCCCGGCTGATCCGGCACTGACTTTAGGTATCTGTCCAGCTCTCTCTTGAAGGCAGCCAGGGGTTTATTGGCAATTCCCCTAATGCTTGATGGGAGGCTGTTGAACAGTTTTGGGCCCCGGACACTTATGGTGTTTAACCTTAGTGTACCAATGGCGCCCCTACTTTTTATTGGCGGCATTTTGCATCGCCTGCCCAGTCTTTTACTTTCGTAGGGAGTGATTTCTGTGTGCAGATTTGGGACCATTCCTTCCAAGATTTTCCAAGTGTAGATTATGATATATCTCTCCCTCCTGCGTTCCAACTTCAGGTCAAAAACCCTTCGGCCTGGTTCCAGGCCAGTCCTCTTGGTTGCTGGCCTGATTGATTAGGTTGTTGGTGCTGGCTGCCTGTCATCCAGTGTATGCACCATACCCGGCTGATCAGGAACTGATGTCGACTTCCATCTTGAAGACAGCCAGGGGTTTGTTGGTGATCCCCAGTACGCATGAAGGGTGGGTGTTGAAGAGACGTGTTCACTTTACATTTATTGAGTTCTCTCAGCGCACTCATCGCTTCCTTGCTTTTCACTGGAGGTCTTCCACCTTTGCCAAGACTCTTGTTTTCATAAATAGTGATTTTCAATGTGAAGATTAGGCGTCAATATCTCTAGAATCTTCCAGGTGTAAATTATGATGTATCTTTCTCGTCTACGTTCTAAGGAATACAGTTCTAGGGACTTCAAGAGTTCCTAGCAATTTAGGTACTAGGCTGAGTTTAAACGAGCTGTGAAGGTTCTCTGTACATATTCCAACTCTGCAGTTTTCCCCACCTTGAAGGGGCCGCTAGTATACAGCAATATTCCAACCTAGAGAGAATAACTTGAAAAGCATTATGATTGGTTTGCCATCTCTTGTTTTGAAAGTTCTAGTTATCCAACCTATTATTTTCCTTGAAGTTGTGATAAAAATATTTTTGTGCTAATTGAATGTGAGATCTTCTCACATTATTACTCCCAGGTCTCTCACAGACTTTAACTTTGGTTTCTATTTCCCTAGTCCTTCTGTAACGCAGTAACTGAAATTTGCCCTCCTTGAACATCATATTGTCGTCAGTAATTCCCTGGAAGACTTGCTTTATATCGGCTTAAAGACTCGCTGTGTCTTCTATAGACACAACTCTCGTGTATATTCAAGTATCGTCTGCAAAATACTATACACTGCTATGATTTATTTCCCAGTCTAGGTCAGATATGAGAATGAGAGAGATAAATGGTACTGTGCCATAGGAAACAGAACTCTTCACTGTAGCGGCCCCTGACTTCACTCTGTATTTCCTGTTACTCTTTGGGTTCTTTCCACTTATTCCTTTTGTACGCATTTTGTGCACAATTATGCTATGGTCGTACTTGACAAACACTTATGTAAAGTCAGTGTATTCTGCATTTTGTTCATCACAGAGTGAATGCAACACCTCGTTGTAACGTATTACACACTGGTATATACAGCACCAGGTCAGTATTGTTTCTCAATATGAGGTCAAAAATATTTCCTAGTCTAGTCGATTCCGCTATTTGAAGGCATAAGGCCAACAAGGAAGGGAGGGTGGGCAGGGAGAAACAAGGGAGGGTGGGCAGGGAGAAACAAGGGAGGGTGGGCAGGGAGAAACAAGGGAGGGTGGGCAGGGAGAAGCAAGGGAGGGTGGGCAGGGAGAAACAAGGGAGGGTGGGCAGGGAGAAGCAAGGGAGGGTAGGCAGGGAGAAACAAGGAAGGGAGGGTGACCAGGGAGGAACAAGGAAGGGAGGGTGAACAGGGAGGAACAAGGAAGGGAGGGTGGGAGGGTGGGCAACAGGGAGGAACAAGGAAGGGAGGGTGAACAGGGAGGAACAAGGAAGGGAGGGTGAACAGGGAGGAACAAGGAAGGGAGGGTGGACAGGGAGGAACAAGGAAGGGAGGGTGGACAGGGAGGAACAAGGAAGGGAGGGTGAACAGGGAGGAACAAGGAAGGGAGGGTGGACAGGGAGGAACAAGGAAGGGAGGGTGGACAGGGAGGAACAAGGAAGGGAGGGTGAACAGGGAGGAACAAGGAAGGGAGGGTGACCAGGGAGGAACAAGGAAGGGAGGGTGGACAGGGAGGAACAAGGAAGGGAGGGTGGACAGGGAGGAACAAGGAAGGGAGGGTGAACAGGGAGGAACAAGGAAGGGAGGGTGAACAGGGAGGAACAAGGAAGGGAGGGTGAACAGGGAGGAACAAGGAAGGGAGGGTGGACAGGGAGAAACAAGGAAGGGAGGGTGAACAGGGAGGAACAAGGAAGGGAGGGTGAACAGGGAGGAACAAGGAAGGGAGGGTGAACAGGGAGGAACAAGGAAGGGAGGGTGAACAGGGAGGAACAAGGAAGGGAGGGTGGACAGGGAGGAACAAGGAAGGGAGGGTGGACAGGGAGGAACAAGGAAGGGAGGGTGAACAGGGAGGAACAAGGAAGGGAGGGTGGACAGGGAGGAACAAGGAAGGGAGGGTGGACAGGGAGGAACAAGGAAGGGAGGGTGGACAGGGAGGAACAAGGGAGGGAGGGTGGACAGGGAGGAACAAGGGAGGGAGGGTGGACAGGGAGGAACAAAGAAGGGAGGGTGGACAGGGAGGAACAAGGGAGGGAGGGTGGACAGGGAGGAACAAAGAAGGGAGGGTGGACAGGGAGGAACAAGGGAGGGAGGGTGGACAGGGAGGAACAAAGAAGGGAGGGTGGACAGGGAGGAACAAGGGAGGGAGGGTGGACAGGGAGGAACAAAGAAGGGAGGGTGGACAGGGAGGAACAAGGAAGGGACGATGGACAGGGAGGAACAAGGGAGGGAGGGTGGACAGGGAGGAACAAAGAAGGGAGGGTGGACAGGGAGGAACAAGGGAGGGAGGGTGGACAGGGAGGAACAAACAAGGGAGGGTGGACAGGGAGGAACAAGGGAGGGTGGACAGGGAGGAACAAGGGAGGGTGGACAGGGAGGAACAAGGGAGGGTGGACAGGGAGGAACAAGGGAGGGTGGACAGGGAGGAACAAGGGAGGGTGGACAGGGAGGAACAAGGGAGGGTGGACAGGGAGGAACAAGGGAGGGTGGACAGGGAGGAACAAGGGAGGGTGGACAGGGAGGAACAAGGGAGGGAGGACAGGGAGGACCAAGGGAGGGTCGACAGGGAGGAACAAGGGAGGGTGGACAGGGAGAAACAAGGGAGGGTGGACAGGGAGGAACAAGGGAGGGTGGACAGGGAGGAACAAGGGAGGGAGGGTGGACAGGGAGGAACAAAGAAGGGAGGGTGGACAGGGAGGAACAAACAAGGGAGGGTGGACAGGGAGGAACAAGGGAGGGTGGACAGGGAGGAACAAGGGAGGGTGGACAGGGAGAAACAAGGGAGGGTGGACAGGGAGGAACAAGGGAGGGTGGACAGGGAGGAACAAGGGAGGGTGGACAGGGAGGAACAAGGGAGGGTGGACAGGGAGGAACAAGGGAGGGTGGACAGGGAGGAACAAGGGAGGGTGGACAGGGAGGAACAAGGGAGGGTGGACAGGGAGGAACAAGGGAGGGTAGACAGGGAGGAACAAGGGAGGGTGGACAGAACTCCAGTAAGGATGAAACAATAAGAACAGTTTTCAAATAATTATTGTGAATATAAAAAAAAGTGAACCACAGTATTATAAATGACAGAGTTAATAAAAATAACAAGAATCAGTAAGAAAGTAAAGAGCGAGGCGCTAATAAATGGTGACAGCGGTGAGAATTAATTTTTAGACTGAAATCTGAATTCGTTCATTTTAGCAGAGACTTGTCTCTGCTACTCAGTTATTATTTTTTTAATCTCTCTTTGCTACAATTTACATTTATTGAAAGAGGAATAGCGTAAGTGTTCACTGCGCGCTACCAGTGTTCACTGTGTGCTACCAGTGTTCACTGTGTGCTACCAGTGTTCACTGTGTGCTCCCAGTGTTCACTGTGCGCTACCAGTGTTCACTGTGTGCTACCAGTGTTCACTGTGTGCTACCAGTGTTCACTGTGTGCTACCAGTGTTCACTGTGTGCTACCAGTGTTCACTGTGTGCTACCAGTGTTCACTGTGTGCTACCAGTGTTCACTGTGTGCTACCAGTGTTCACTGTGTGCTACCAGTGTTCACTGTGTGCTACCTGTGTTCACTGTGTGCTACCAGTGTTCACTGTGTGCTACCATTGTTCACTGTGTGCTACCAGTGTTCACTGTGCGCTACCAGTGTTCACTGTGCGCTACCAGTGTTCACTGTGTGCTACCAGTGTTCACTGTGTGCTACCAGTGCTACCCTGAGCACTGAATTAAAAAGCTTAATATACATCGTGCTTTCTGTAGTCATTTTTTTTTCTTTTTAGAATAATATATGTGGTAACCGTACTTTCCCAGTCTTACATACATACAGCCCAGAGTGTACTGGCAGGCAAGTATCAGTGTTTTCTATAATTATCTGTAGATAACTTCAGGGGTCACCGTCCCCTCAGCTTGGTCCCAAACCAGGCTTCCCAGTTGCTAGCCTGATCGACCAGGAGGTTGTTGTTGCTGACTGAAATGAAGACCAATATATTAACTACTGTCTAGCTGACCAGAAACTCACTTGAGACACTTATCAAATTCCTTCTTGAAAACAGTTAAGGATTTGTTGGTAATTAATTCCCTGTACGAAACAAGAGGTGTTAAGAATCTTGGTCCTCTGAACCTTATTGAGTTACCTCTTAGTATACTTATTGTGTCCCATATTTTTCGTTGGAGGTTTGTTGCACAATCTTTAAAGTCTCTTGCTTTCACAAGGATTAATTTCAACGTGCATGTTTGGGACGATTTCCTCTACAATTTTCCAGGTGTACACTATGGTGTACCTCTGTCGCCTATGTTCCAAGAAATACAGTTCAAGGAGCTTCAAGAAGTCCCAGTAATTTAGGTGCTTGGTTGAATTTCTATGGGCAAGGAAGGTTCTCCGCTTCTCCAGCTCTGCAATTTCGCCTGCCTTGAAAGGATCAATTAATATAAAGCGATATGCCAGTCCAGATAGAGTTGGTGACTTGAAGAACTTCGTCATTGGCTTGGCATCTCTAGTTTTAAATGTTCTAGTTATCTAGTCTATTATTTTCCTCACGCCTGTGATAATAACATTGCTATGATCTTGGAATGTGAATCTTCCGTCATTATCACTCCTAGGTCTCTCACATTAAACCTTCGCTCTGTCTCATGCACTGTTCCTTTCTTATTTCCTCATTTTTACCATAAGAGTAACTAAAATTGGTTCATATGAAGGCTCGATTTATACCAACTTGAAAATTCACTGTTCTGGTTCTCTCGGGTATCACTCACACAGATTCAAGTTCTCGGGTATCACTCACACAGATTCAAGTTCTCGGGTATCACTCACACAGATTCAAGTTCTCGGGTATCACTCACACAGATTCTAGTAACTCCTGCAAAAGATGATACAGAGCCATGATCTTTGTTTCTGTCTATGTCGGATATCAAAATGAAAATAAAAGTGGAGCGAGTATTGTGCCCTAGGGAACACAACTTGACACTGTGGCAGCCAACAATTTTATCCTGTCAAAAAAAAAAAAAATATATTTAACCGCCCACTTTTCCAGTTATTCCTTATGCACTCATTTTGGGCTCTGTTATTCCATGGTCACGCTTGCTGATGGCTTCCAAAATTAATGTGAACTACATCTACGTTTTGTTTGTCTCCTTGTGAGTCCAGCACCATGTTGTATAGTGCATCACTTATGAAATGCATGACCGATCTGTTATAAACCCATGCTGTCATGCTGCCATGCTGTCATGCTGTCATGCTGTCATGCCGTCATGCTGTCATGCTGTCATGCTGTCATGCTGCCATGCTGTCATGCTGTCATGCTGCCATGCTGTCATGCTGTCATGCTGTCATGCTGTCATGCTGTCATGCTGCTATGCTGTCATGCTGCCATGCTGTCATGCTGTCATGCTGTCATGCTGCCATGCTGTCATGCTGTCATGCTGTCATGCTGCCATGCTGTCATGCTGCCATGCTGTCATGCTGTCATGCTGCCATGCTGCCATGCTGTCATACTGCCATGCTGTCATGCTGCCATGCTGTCATGCTGTCATGCTGTCATGCTGTTATGCCGTCATGCTGTCATGCCGTCATGCTGCCATGCTGTCATGCTGTCATGCTGCCATGCTGTCATGCTGTCATGCTGCCATGCTGTCATGCTGCCATGCTGTCATGCTGTCATGCTGTCATGCTGCTATGCTGTCATGCTGCCATGCTGTCATGCTGTCATGCTGTCATGCTGCCATGCTGTCATGCTGTCATGCTGTCATGCTGCCATGCTGTCATGCTGCCATGCTGTCATGCTGTCATGCTGCCATGCTGTCATGCTGCCATGCTGCCATGCTGTCATGCTGTCATACTGCCATGCTGTCATGCTGCCATGCTGTCATGCTGTCATGCTGTTATGCCGTCATGCTGTCATGCTGTCATGCTGTCATGCTGTCATGTTGTCATGCTGTCATGCTGTCATGCCGTCATGCCGTCATGCTGTCATGCTGTCATGTTGTCATGCTGTCATGCTGTCATGCCGTCATGCTGTCATGCTGTCATGCTGTCATGCCGTCATGCTGTCATGCTGCCATGCTGTCATGCTGTCATGCTGTCATGCTGTCATACTGCCATGCTGTCATGCTGTCATGCTGTCATGCTGTCATGCTGCCATGCTGTCATGCTGCCATGCTGCCATGCTGTCATGCTGTCATGCTGCCATGCTGTCATGCTGCCATGCTGCCATGCTGTCATGCTGTCATACTGCCATGCTGTCATGCTGCCATGCTGTCATGCTGTCATGCTGTTATGCCGTCATGCTGTCATGCTGTCATGCTGTCATGCTGTCATGCTGTCATGCCGTCATGCTGTCATGCTGTCATGTTGTCATGCTGTCATGCTGTCATGCTGTCATGCTGTCATGCTGTCATGCTGTCATGCTACCATGCTGTCATGCTGCCATGCTGTCATGCTGTCATGCTGTCATGCTGTCATGCTGCCATGCTGTCATGCTGTCATGCTGTCATGCTGTCATGCTACCATGCTGTCATGCTGCCATGCTGTCATGCTGTCATGCTGTCATGCTGCCATGCTGTCATGCTGTCATGCTGTCATGCTGCCATGCTGTCATGCTGTCATGGGTTGTACAACTGTTGTCAATCCATGTGATTGATAATCTCGCTTCTTCAGGCCATGTAAACATCTTAATAAGTTATGATATTATCACTCGGTCTATGGCTCTTATTGGTAATGTTTTATTGCCACCTTTGTGTGAATGACTCATTACCTTTGTAATTTGCTCATGATTGTGACCATATATAGACGTGTAAGTGGTTCATTACCTTTGTAACTTGGTCAGCTATCAAAACTTTGGGGCCCAGTTCTTGGACCCATTATGTACCTCTGTAATCTTTTGACTACCACCCACAGGATGGGTATGGGGTGCATAATAAAGATATTAAACTAAACTAACTTTGTGGAGTGGGCAATACCGGTGGTTTTTAATAACTCTGGAATGATACCTGTGTCCACATTTCTTGAGTTTTTTGATAAATGTAGCATCATTCCCTGAGCCTGGGCATGGCGCATTGTGCATGGACATTCTATCAATGGTATCTTTCAAGTCAAGTGATTTTACATCTAGGTTACCTGTAGTCGCTTCTGGTGGTCACTACTCCCCTCGCTCCAGGCCCAGACTAGGCCTCCCGGTTTCTGGCCTGATGGACCAGGCTGCTAGTGCCGTCTGCACATTGTTCAACATACGCATTAAGGCTCAGTTGATGAGGAACTGACGTGAATAAATGTTTAAGTCCCCTCTAAAAAATGACCAGGGATTTGTTGGTAAATCTCCTTATGCTGGAAAGGAGTGTACTGAAGAGTCTTGGGTTCCTTGTGAGGGCTTGCGAGTGTCGTTTCAAATAGCTTGTTTGTGAGCAATAAGAGAGAATGCTAAACCCTTCATCCTAGTTATGGGACGGCACTCTCACCTTTCTGGCACCTTTTGACTACTTTATCCATGAGATAACCGGAGGCAGGAGGCCTTTTTAAGTCCAAGGAAGGAGTGTAAACAGATAAGGCGGCCAGCCTTTGCTGGAGACAGAGTTGGAGTCTCTGTGAATCTTGTGACCTGGACGAGAAATGTGACTGGTCTTACTGGGAGTTCTGCCAAGTGAGCTGTATTAGCCGGGTGTACATCAAGGCTATGTTTTTTTTTCTGCACAGATCAATTTTACAGGTTAAGAGCTGTTATCCTGCCTCATTTCAAAGCCCGGCCTTATCTGAGGTATATTATACTACCACCCCCCAGGACACCACCCACAACAGTCGATTAACACCCAGGTACCTACTTACTGCTAGGTGAACAGGGGCAGCAGGTTTAAGGATACATCCCGAACGTTTCCACCATGCCGGGGATCAAACCACGGACACTCAAGTGTGTGAGTTGAGTGCAGGTATAGTTGAATTTACTTTACTGTATTTCTCTGCCTCAAATATCGTGTGAGACATCTTCCCGATATCTTAGTATCAGATCCCTTTCTCGGTGACCAAGTTATGAAGAATTCATAAAGTATTAAATTTTTCCATCCATGTTATTAATAAGATCGAGTATTATTCAAGTGGTGAGAACCTAACTAAGTGGTAAGGTAAAATTTAAGTGGTATTAAGCTATGTGACGAATAGTGTGTAATGAAGTGAGAAAGTGTTCATTAAGAACTGCAAGAAATTCCTAGAGCCATTAGTACACTAAGAGAAAACTTAATAAATGTCCGGGGCCCAAGACTGTTCAACAGCCTCCCACCAGCCATAAGGATCCACCAGGAGGCCTGATCAAGGACTGTGTCGCGAGGGGCGTTGCCCCCTGGAACACCCTTCAGGAAGGTAGCACTGTCTTGCCTCAACACTTCCCCATATGGAGAGTCAGGAGGATCGAGCTTCATTCCCAAGATATGACATCTCATGGTATAAACCTTGGTAATAAATACCGACAAGTTGGTTTAGAAAGACACGTAAGCAAACACTATGACATATTTATTAGAAAACGTTTCGGTCCTGGGACCTTGATCACTTATGTTCTTATGTTCTTATGACATTCCTCAGGTCACGTGCGTAACACCTCACTCTCCGCCTATATACATAATGCCTTTCTACCCCTGTATGTTAGAAGTGATCAAGATCCCAGGACCGAAACGTTTTCTAATAAATATGTCATAGTGTTTGCTTACATGTCTTTCTAAACCATGACATCTCATGCCTGACTTCTCTCTCAGTGTGATCATCCGCCAGTGATGTCAATTTATTGAGATGTTGACAAAGTTTTGAGTCCCACCCGCGAAAAACTCATTTAAGTTGTCACTATTGAGTCGGAAGAACGAATCACAGAAGACAGTGCCCCGTGGCCTGGTGGCAAAAGCTCTCCCTTCACACGGCGAGGGTCCGGGTTCGATTCCCGGTGAAGGGGTGGAAGCATCGGACGTGTTTCTTTACACCGGTTGTCTGTGTTCACCCATCAGTAAATGGGTACCTGGATGTTAGCTGACTGGTGTGGGTCGCATCCTGGGACAAAACTGACCTAATTTGCCCGAAATGCTCAGCATAACAAGGGACATTCTATATAGTAGTATGTCATTGATGTCAGCTACGTTATTATTATTATTATTATTATTATTATTATTATTATTATTATTATTATTATTATTATTATTATTATTATTATTATTATAACACGGCGTTGTATTGTGACTTCAGAATTTCGCTCATTTCGTTGATGTCGTCAGTGTAAGTCTTGTCGTGTGGGGGTTCGAACATGGATTAGGTAATAAACACTCACGTCGGATGTTCTAGTACGTCTTTTAGATGGAATATATGGGGAGCTCCAAGCCTGGCCTGCCGTCTATCTTAACGTCTCTGCTTGAACTGGCTTGCTAAGTGCCTCGGAGGGAGAGCGGCATTCAAATCATACTAAGTCAGCAGTAATGGGCAGTGATATAACAGTCAGTGATTCACGCAGGAGGCAGTGAATCAGTAACGGTTGGATGAGTCATTACTACTGACACCACTGATAACTGATACTACTGGTAACTGATACTACTGGTAACTGATACTACTGGTAACTGATACTACTGGTAATTGATACTACTGAGAGTCTCAGTTCCTTAAGATAAGATAAGATTTGTTCGGATTTTTAACCCCTGAGGGTTAGCCACCCAGGATAACCCAAGAAAGTCAGTACGTCATCGAGGACTGTCTTATTTTCATGGTCCTTTAATCTTGTCCCTCAGGATGCGACTCACACCAGTCCCCTAACACCTAGGTACATACTTACTGCTAGGTGAACACGGACAACAGGTTTATGGAAATATACCCAATATTTCCACCAGTGTCGGGGATCGAACCATGGACACTTGATGTGTGAGGCGAGAGCGTTGCCAACCAGCCCAGTAAAGGCTTGATTCTAATTACAGTTTTTTTTTTTTTGACCTGGATTTTAAATACGAGGAAAGGTATTTCGAATTTCTTTCAATTATATTCTTCTTTTGTATTTCGTCTATCTCTCCTGGACAGTGTGTGCAGCATCCAGGAGACCTAGACAGTGTGTGCAGCATCCAGGAGACCTAGACAGTGTGTGCAGCATCCAGGAGACCTAGACAGTGTGTGCAGCATCCAGGAGACCTGGACAGTGTGTGCAGCATCCAGGAGACCTGGACAGTGTGTGCAGCATCCAGGAGACCTGGACAGTGTGTGCAGCATCCAGGAGACCTGGACAGTGTGTGCAGCATCCAGGAGACCTGGACAGTGTGTGCAGCATCCAGGAGACCTGGACAGTGTGTGCAGCATCCAGGAGACCTAGACAGTGTGTGCAGCATCCAGGAGACCTGGACAGTGTGTGCAGCATCCAGGAGACCTGGACAGTGTGTGCAGCATCCAGGAGACCTGGACAGTGTGTGCAGCATCCAGGAGACCTGGACAGTGTGTGCAGCATCCAGGAGACCTGGACAGTGTGTGCAGCATCCAGGAGACCTGGACAGTGTGTGCAGCATCCAGGAGACCTGGACAGTGTGTGCAGCATCCAGAAGACCTGGACAGTGTGTGCAGCATCCAGGAGACCTAGACAGTGTGTGCAGCATCCAGGAGACCTGGACAATGTGTGCAGCATCCAGGAGACCTGGACAGTGTGTGCAGCATCCAGGAGACCTGGACAGTGTGTGCAGCATCCAGGAGACCTGGACAGTGTGTGCAGCATCCAGGAGACCTGGACAGTGTGTGCAGCATCCAGGAGACCTGGACAGTGTGTGCAGCATCCAGGAGACCTGGACAGTGTGTGCAGCATCCAGGAGACCTGGACAGTGTGTGCAGCATCCAGGAGACCTGGACAGTGAGTGCAGCATCCAGGAGACCTGGACAGTGTGTGCAGCATCCAGGAGACCTAGACAGTGTGTGCAGCATCCAGGA